>NC_134356.1:5479244-5586744 GCF_048569485.1 Anomaloglossus baeobatrachus | reverse complement strand
GTTGAGAGGACCCTACCTGCGAGGGCTCACAGTCTACAGGAGGAGGGAGGACCCTGTCCGCGAGGGCTCACAGTCTACAGGAGGAGAGAGGACCCTGCCCATGAGGGATCACAGTCTACAGGAGGAGAGAGGACCCTGCCCACGAGGGTTCACAGTCTACAGGAGGAGAGAGGACCCTGCCCATGAGGGATCACAGTCTACAGGAGGAGAGAGGACCCTGCCCATGAGGGATCACAGTCTACAGAAGGAGAGAGGACCCTTCTCGTGAGGGCTCACAGTCTACAGGGGAGAGAGGACCCTTCCCGTGAGGGCTCACAGAGTACAGGAGGAAAAAGGACACTACCTACGAGGGCTCACAATCCACAGGATGAGAGAGGACCCTGCCCACGAGGGCTCACAGTCTACAGGAGGAAAGAGGAACCTGCCTGCGATGGTTCATAGTCTAGGGGAAGAGAGAGACCTGCCTGTGAGGGGGGGATCACAGTCTACAAGTGGAGAAAGGACCCTGCCCATGAGGGTTCACAGTCTAGGGAAATAAATGAACCTGCCCGCAAGGGCTCACAATCTACAGGAGGAGAGAGGACCCTGCCCGCAAGGGTCACAGTTTACAGAAGGAGAGAGGACCCTGCCTGCGAGGGTTCACAGTCTACAGGAGGAGAGAGAACCCTGCCCGCGAGGGCTCACAGTCTACAAGAGGAGAGAGGACCCTGCCCGCGAGGGATCACAGCTTACAGGAGGAGAGAGTACACTGCCCATGAGGGCTCATAGTCTACAGGGAGAGAGACGACCTTGCCCGTGAGGGCTCACAGTCTACAGATGAGAGAGGACCCTGCCCACAAGGGCTCACAGACTACAGGAGGAAAGAGGAACCTGCCTGCGATGGATCACAGTTTAGGGGAAGAGAGAGACCTGCCTGTGAGGGCTCAAAGTCTACAGAAGGAGAGAGGAACCTGCCCACGAGGGTTCACAGTCTAGGGAAAGAGAGGAACCTGCCTGCAAGAGCTCACTATCTACAGGAGGAGAGAGGACCCTGCCCGTAAGGGTTCACAGTCTACAGAAGGAGAGAGGACGCTGTCCGCGAGGGCTCACAGTCTACAGAAGTTGAGAGGACCCTACCTGCGAGGGCTCACAGTCTACAGGAGGAGGGAGGACCCTGCCCGCGAGGGCTCACAGTCTACAGAAGTTGAGAGGACCCTACCTGCGAGGGCTCACAGTCTACAGGAGGAGGGAGGACCCTGCCCGCGAGGGCTCACAGTCTACAGGAGAGAGGACCCTGCCCACAAGGGTTCACAGTCTACAGAAGGATAGAGGACGCTGTCCGTAAGGGATCACAGTCTACAGGAGGAGAGAGAACCCTGCCGTGAGGGATCACAGTCTACAGGCAGAGATAGGACCCTGCCCTGTGAGGGTTCACAGTCTACAGGAGGAGAGAGTACTCTGTCCGTGAGGGCTCTTAGTCTACAGGAAGAGAGAGGACCCTGCCCACGAGGGCTCACAGTCTAGAGAAGGAAAGTGGACCCTGCCCGCGAGGGCTCACAGTCTACAGGAGGAGAGAGAACCCTACCGTGAGGGCTCTTAGTCTACAGGAAGAGAGAGGACCTTGCCCACGAGGGCTCACAGTCTACAGGAGGAGAGAGGACCCTGCCCGCGAGGGCTCACAGTCTACAGAAGTTGAGAGGACCCTACCTGCAAGGGCTCACAGTCTACAGGAGGAGGGAGGACCCTGCCCGCGAGGGCTCACAGTCTACAGGAGGAGAGAGGACCTTGCCCGTGAGGGCTCACAGTCTATAGGAGGAGAGAGGACCCTGCCCACGAGGGATCACAGTCTACAGGAGGAGAGAGGACCCTGCCCACGAGGGCTCACAGTCTACAGGAGGAGAGAGGATCTTGCCCACGAGGGCTCACAGTCTACAGGAGGAGAGAGGACCCTGCCCGCGAGGGCTCACAGTCTACAGGAGGAGAGAGGACCCTGCCCGCGAGGGCTCACAGTCTACAGAAGTTGAGAGGACCTTGCTCGCGAGGGCTCACAGTCTACTACAGAAGGAGAGAGGACCCTGCCCGCGAGGGCTCACAGTCTACAGGAGGAGAGAGGACCCTGCCCGTGAGGGCTCACAGTCTACAGAAGTTGAGAGGACCCTGCCCGCGAGGGCTCACAGTCTACAGGAGGAGAGAGGACCCTCCCCACGAGGGCTCACAGTCTACAGAAGTTGAGAGGACCCTGCCCGCGAGGGCTCACAGTCTACAGGAGGAGAGAGGACACTGCCCACGAGGGCTCACAGTCTACAGGAGGAGAAAGGACCCTGCCCGCAAGGGCTCACAGACTACAGGAGGAAAGAGGAACCTGCCTGCGATGGATCACAGTTTAGGGGAAGAGAGAGACCTGCCTGTGAGGGCTCAAAGTCAACAGAAGGATAGAGGAACCTGCCCATGAGGGTTCACAGTCTAGGGGAGGAGACGAACCTGCCTGCAAGAGCTCACTATCTACAGGAGGAGAGAGGACCCTGCCCGCGAGGGCTCACAGTCTACAGAAGGAGAGAGGACGCTGTCCGCAAGGGATCACAGTCTACAGAAGTTGAGAGGACCCTGCCCGCGAGGGCTCACAGTCTACAGGAGGAGAGAGGACACTGCCTGCGAGGGCTCACAGTCTGCAGGAAGAGAGAGGACCCTGCCCGCGAGGGCTCACAGTCTAGAGCAGGAGAGAGGACCCTGCCCACGAGGGCTCACAGTCTACAGAAGTTGAGAGGACCCTGCCCGCGAGGGCTCACAGTCTACAGGAGGAGAGAGGACACTGCCCACGAGGGCTCATAGTCTACAGGAGGAGAGAGGACCCTGCCCGCAAGGGCTCACAGACTACAGGAGGAAAGAGGAACCTGCCTGCGATGGATCACAGTTTAGGGGAAGAGAGAGACCTGCCTGTGAGGGCTCAAAGTCAACAGAAGGATAGAGGAACCTGCCCATGAGGGTTCACAGTCTAGGGGAGGAGACGAACCTGCCTGCAAGAGCTCACTATCTACAGGAGGAGAGAGGACCCTGCCCGCGAGGGCTCACAGTCTACAGAAGGAGAGAGGACGCTGTCCGCAAGGGATCACAGTCTACAGAAGTTGAGAGGACCCTGCCCGCGAGGGCTCACAGTCTACAGGAGGAGAGAGGACACTGCCTGCGAGGGCTCACAGTCTACAGGAAGAGAGAGGACCCTGCCCACGAGGGCTCACAGTCTACAGAAGTTGAGAGGACCCTGCCCGCGAGGGCTCACAGTCTACAGGAGGAGAGAGGACACTGCCCACGAGGGCTCACAGTCTATAGGAGGAGAGAGGACCCTGCCCGCAAGGGCTCACAGACTACAGGAGGAAAGAGGAACCTGCCTGCGATGGATCACAGTTTAGGGGAAGAGAGAGACCTGCCTGTGAGGGCTCAAAGTCAACAGAAGGATAGAGGAACCTGCCCATGAGGGTTCACAGTCTAGGGGAGGAGACGAACCTGCCTGCAAGAGCTCACTATCTACAGGAGGAGAGAGGACCCTGCCCGCGAGGGCTCACAGTCTACAGAAGTTGAGAGGACCCTGCCCACGAGGGCTCACAGTCTACAGGAGGAGAGAGGACCCTGCCCACGAGGGCTCACAGTCTACAGAAGTTGAGAGGACCCTGCCCGCGAGGGCTCACAGTCTACAGGAGGAGAGAGGACACTGCCCACGAGGGCTCACAGTCTACAGGAGGAGAGAGGACCCTGCCCGCAAGGGCTCACAGACTACAGGAGGAAAGAGGAACCTGCCTGCGATGGATCACAGTTTAGGGGAAGAGAGAGACCTGCCTGTGAGGGCTCAAAGTCAACAGAAGGATAGAGGAACCTGCCCATGAGGGTTCACAGTCTAGGGGAGGAGACGAACCTGCCTGCAAGAGCTCACTATCTACAGGAGGAGAGAGGACCCTGCCCGCGAGGGCTCACAGTCTACAGAAGGAGAGAGGACGCTGTCCGCAAGGGATCACAGTCTACAGAAGTTGAGAGGACCCTGCCCGCGAGGGCTCACAGTCTACAGGAGGAGAGAGGACACTGCCTGCGAGGGCTCACAGTCTACAGGAAGAGAGAGGACCCTGCCCGCGAGGGCTCACAGTCTACAGCAGGAGAGAGGACCCTGCCCACGAGGGCTCACAGTCTACAGAGGTTGAGAGGACCCTGTCCGCGAGGGCTCACAGTCTACAGGAGGAGAGAGGACCCTGCCCGCAAGGGCTCACAGACTACAGGAGGAAAGAGGAACCTGCCTGCGATGGATCACAGTTTAGGGGAAGAGAGAGACCTGCCTGTGAGGGCTCAAAGTCAACAGAAGGATAGAGGAACCTGCCCATGAGGGTTCACAGTCTAGGGGAGGAGACGAACCTGCCTGCAAGAGCTCACTATCTACAGGAGGAGAGAGGACCCTGCCCGCGAGGGCTCACAGTCTACAGAAGGAGAGAGGACGCTGTCCGCAAGGGATCACAGTCTACAGAAGTTGAGAGGACCCTGCCTGCGAGGGCTCACAGTCTACAGGAGGAGAGAGGACCCTGCCCGCGAGGGCTCACAGTCTACAGGAGGAGAGAGGACCCTGCCTGTGAGGGCTCACAGTCTACAGGAGGAGAGAGGACCCTGCCTGTGAGGGCTCACAGTCTACAGGAGGAGAGAGGACCCTGCCCGCAAGGGTTCACAGTCTACAGAAGGAGAGAGGACACTGTCCGTAAGGGATCACAGTCTACAGGAGGAGAGAGAACCCTGCTGTGAGGGATCACAGTCTACAGGAAGAGAGAGGACCCTGCCCTGTGAGGGTTCACAGTCTACAGGAGGATAGAGTACTCTGTCCGTGAGGGCTTTTAGTCTACAGGAAGAGAGAGGACCCTGCCCACGAGGGCTCACAGTCTACAGAAGGAAAGTGGACCCTGCCAGCGAGGGCTCACAGTCTACAGGAGGAGAGAGAACCCTACCATGAGGGCTCTTAGTCTACAGGAAGAGAGAGGACCTTGCCCACGAGGGCTCACAGTCTACAGGAGGAGAGAGGACCCTGCCTGCGAGGGCTCACAGTCTACAGAAGTTGAGAGGACCCTACCTGCGAGGGCTCACAGTCTACAGGAGGAGGGAGGACCCTGCCCGCGAGGGCTCACAGTCTACAGGAGAGAGGACCCTGCCCGCAAGGGTTCACAGTCTACAGAAGGATAGAGGACGCTGTCCGTAAGGGATCACAGTCTACAGGAGGAGAGAGAACCCTGCCGTGAGGGATCACAGTCTACAGGCAGAGATAGGACCCTGCCCTGTGAGGGTTCACAGTCTACAGGAGGAGAGAGTACTCTGTCCGTGAGGGCTCTTAGTCTACAGGAAGAGAGAGGACCCTGCCCACGAGGGCTCACAGTCTAGAGAAGGAAAGTGGACCCTGCCCGCGAGGGCTCACAGTCTACAGGAGAAGAGAGAACCCTACCGTGAGGGCTCTTAGTCTACAGGAAGAGAGAGGACCTTGCCCACGAGGGCTCACAGTCTACAGGAGGAGAGAGGACCCTGCCCGCGAGGGCTCACAATCTAGAGAAGTTGAGAGGACCCTACCTGCGAGGGCTCACAGTCTACAGGAGGAGGGAGGACCCTGCCCGCGAGGGCTCACAGTCTACAGGAGGAGAGAGGACCTTGCCCGTGAGGGCTCACAGTCTACAGGAGGAGAGAGGACCCTGCCCACGAGGGCTCACAGTCTACAGGAGGAGAGAGGATCTTGCCCACGAGGGCTCACAGTCTACAGGAGGAGAGAGGACCCTGCCCGCGAGGGCTCACAGTCTACAGGAGGAGAGAGGACCCTGCCCGCGAGGGCTCACAGTCTACAGAAGTTGAGAGGACCTTGCTCGCGAGGGCTCACAGTATACTACAGGAGGAGAGAGGACCCTGCCCGCGAGGGCTTACAGTCTACAGGAGGAGAGAGGACCCTGCCCGTGAGGGCTCACAGTCTACAGAAGTTGAGAGGACCCTGCCCGCGAGGGCTCACAGTCTACAGGAGGAGAGAGGACCCTGCCCACGAGGGCTCACAGTCTACAGAAGTTGAGAGGACCCTGCCCGCGAGGGCTCACAGTCTACAGGAGGAGAGAGGACACTGCCCACGAGGGCTCACAGTCTACAGGAGGAGAGAGGACCCTGCCCGCAAGGGCTCACAGACTACAGGAGGAAAGAGGAACCTGCCTGCGATGGATCACAGTTTAGGGGAAGAGAGAGACCTGCCTGTGAGGGCTCAAAGTCAACAGAAGGATAGAGGAACCTGCCCATGAGGGTTCACAGTCTAGGGGAGGAGACGAACCTGCCTGCAAGAGCTCACTATCTACAGGAGGAGAGAGGACCCTGCCCGCGATGGCTCACAGTCTACAGAAGGAGAGAGGACGCTGTCCGCAAGGGATCACAGTCTACAGAAGTTGAGAGGACCCTGCCCGCGAGGGCTCACAGTCTACAGGAGGAGAGAGGACACTGCCTGCGAGGGCTCACAGTCTACAGGAAGAGAGAGGACCCTGTCCGCGAGGGCTCACAGTCTACAGCAGGAGAGAGGACCCTGCCCACGAGGGCTCACAGTCTACAGAAGTTGAGAGGACCCTACCTGCGAGGGCTCACAGTCTACAGGAGGAGGGAGGACCCTGCCCGCGAGGGCTCACAGTCTACAGGAGGAGAGAGGACCTTGCCCGTGAGGGCTCACAGTCTACAGGAGGAGAGAGGACCCTGCCCACGAGGGCTCACAGTCTACAGGAGGAGAGAGGATCTTGCCCACGAGGGCTCACAGTCTACAGGAGGAGAGAGGACCCTGCCCGTGAGGGCTCACAGTCTACAGGAGGAGAGAGGACCCTGCCCGCGAGGGCTCACAGTCTACAGAAGTTGAGAGGACCTTGCTCGCGAGGGCTCACAGTATACTACAGGAGGAGAGAGGACCCTGCCCGCGAGGGCTCACAGTCTACAGGAGGAGAGAGGACCCTGCCCGTGAGGGCTCACAGTCTACAGAAGTTGAGAGGACCCTGCCCGCGAGGGCTCACAGTCTACAGGAGGAGAGAGGACCCTGCCCACGAGGGCTCACAGTCTACAGAAGTTGAGAGGACCTTGCTCGCGAGGGCTCACAGTATACTACAGGAGGAGAGAGGACCCTGCCCGCGAGGGCTCACAGTCTACAGAAGTTGAGAGGACCTTGCTCGCGAGGGCTCACAGTATACTACAGGAGGAGAGAGGACCCTGCCCGCGAGGGCTCACAGTCTACAGGAGGAGAGAGGACCCTGCCCGTGAGGGCTCACAGTCTACAGAAGTTGAGAGGACCCTGCCCGCGAGGGCTCACAGTCTACAGGAGGAGAGAGGACCCTGCCCACGAGGGCTCACAGTCTACAGAAGGAGAGAGGACGCTGTCCGCAAGGGATCACAGTCTACAGAAGTTGAGAGGACCCTGCCCGCGAGGGCTCACAGTCTACAGGAGGAGAGAGGACACTGCCTGCGAGGGCTCACAGTCTACAGGAAGAGAGAGGACCCTGCCCGCGAGGGCTCACAGTCTACAGAAGGAGAGAGGACCCTGCCCACGAGGGCTCACAGTCTACAGAAGTTGAGAGGACCCTGCCCACGAGGGCTCACAGTCTACAGGAGGAGAGAGGACACTGCCCACGAGGGCTCACAGTGTACAGGAGGAGACGAACCTGCCTGCAAGAGCTCACTATCTACAGGAGGAGAGAGGACCCTGCCCGCGATGGCTCACAGTCTACAGAAGGAGAGAGGACGCTGTCCGCAAGGGATCACAGTCTACAGAAGTTGAGAGGACCCTGCCCGCGAGGGCTCACAGTCTACAGGAGGAGAGAGGACACTGCCTGCGAGGGCTCACAGTCTACAGGAAGAGAGAGGACCCTGTCCGCGAGGGCTCACAGTCTACAGCAGGAGAGAGGACCCTGCCCACGAGGGCTCACAGTCTACAGAAGTTGAGAGGACCCTGCCCGCGAGGGCTCACAGTCTACAGGAGGAGAGAGGACACTGCCCACGAGGGCTCATAGTCTACAGGAGGAGAGAGGACACTGCCCGCGAGGGCTCACAGTCTACAGGAGGAGAGAGGACCCTGCCCACGAGGGCTCACAGTCTACAGGAGGAGAGAGGACCCTGCCTGTGAGGGCTCACGGTCTACAGGAGGAGAGAGGACCCTGCCCACGAGGGCTCACAGTCTACAGGAGGAGAGAGGACACTGCCTGGGAGGGCTCACAGTCTACAGGAGGAGAGAGGACCCTGTCCACGAGGGATCACAACCTACTTTGAGGAACTTGTACAACTATCATCAACTTCATGACACGATTTCATTAGAAGACGTAACTGCTCGGCCACCGGAGCGTAGGGGGCTCATGTAGGGAGTGGTACAAGTTGTGGTGACCACCAGTGCAGGAAGCCATAAATAAGTGTAGACACTGAACATAGAGAAGACGCATGGCCGGGATCCTGGAGAATCAGATAAATCCTGCCCCAACCACCAAGGTGCCCCCAGACGTCACCCATCATCTCTGGGCACCTTTGCTACAGAATATTTCCACTACTTAATGGTTTATTGGTGTTTAAACAAGGGGTTCACAACTGTTCCACAAAACTGGCACCAAGGTGAGAGAGCCGGACCCCACCACCTCGACCGGAGCCATGAGTCCACCTCCGTCCATGATCCTGGAAACATGGCGCTCCCCGGCAGCCATCTTGGGGTAATGACAGGCGGATAATGTGGCTCCAGGAGAACAGGTGCTGCTAAATATGCAGAAGTGCGGCATTGTGTGTGCCGGTGACGCGGCTCCTCCGATACAATGTAGCCATGGTAATGATGGAGCCACTCTCCTTAGCGCCGGATGGCGCGGCCCCGATCAGCGCGGTCGGACTTTGGCTCGGATACGTTTCTCACTATTCGCGGGATATTAGCGCAATGGAGATCATTATGGGGCCTGTATTTCAGTCATTTTTATTTAAGATGGCAAACAATAAGCTGTTGATTGGGGGAACAAGGGGGGAACAATAGCGTTCTGTGTCACATAATGCGCCACCATTTCTCCAGCTTCGCTTTAGAAGGGCCCTCTTTATTGTTTTTCTATAAAAATGGTTCTTAGGAGGAGGAATATTTGGCTGAGGTATGTCATTATTTTGCAAATTTCTATTATCTCATCATGTTGTCTTCATTGTAAATTGCAGCTAATTAGGAACCTAGTTAGAGCCCGAGCTTTGAGGCTGCTTTTTGTGAAAAGGACTCACCGATTACCGCTCTACAAGAGGAATGGAGAGAAAAGGCAGATTAATCTGGTTACCTAGGCGACACGCGCTTCCATCTGCGAGGAACAATACATTTTTGTTTCCTTGGCTCAGTTCAGATCTGTTTTGTTTAGGGGGGAAAAAAAAAAAAAAAAAACAGGAGAAAGCTCGGAGTCCTGACAACAATGGCGAATCCTGTCTGGCCCAGACGCACGGCTCCCATTCCTGGGCGAGCGAGGGGTCTCCAGGGACGGCGAACATGAAAGGGTCCGGCCCGAACTTGTCACAGGGCCTGACCTCCGCGCACAAAGACACTGCTTTTACTGGTTTTAATCCCCTCCTGGTTAAGAAAAAAAAAAACACTTCATGAAATAATATACTGGTGTCCGCTCCGCCATGAGAAGCCCCCGGCCCAGACGGAAAGTTCTGGGGTCTGCACAAGTTTAATGCTGGATCCGGCCCTTTAAGGCTAGAAGCCATGATTGCCAGACTTTGCCAATATCCCCATCAGACGAGTCCATGGTAACATGGAGCGCAACCGGACGTCGGCCGTTATCCCCAGAGACGGATCCCACCAAGGTCTGTGGGAGCAGAGGAGAAAAGCGGAGGAAATCTCCGAAATCACAGGAGAGAATTACTGATAATACTGTCTGAGTAATGACTGGTCCCAATCTATTATCACTAATACAGAGGTACTATTATATCACCACTAATACAGAGGTACTATTATATCTCCACTAATAGAGGTACTATTATATCACCACTAATACAGAGGTACTATTATATCTCCACTAATACAGAGGTACTATTATATCTCCACTAAGACAGAGGTACTATTATATCTCCACTAATACAGAGGTACTATTATATCTCCACTAATACAGAGGTACTATTATATCTCCACTAATAGAGGTACTATTATATCTCCACTAATACAGAGGTACTATTATATCTCCACTAATACAGAGGTGCTATTATATCTCCACTAATACAGAGGTACTATTATATCTCCACTAATAGAGGTACTATTATATCACCACTAATACAGAGAGTACTACCATATTATATCACTCCTATAGAGAATACTATTATATTATCACTAATACAGAGGTACTATTATATCTCCACTAATACAGAGGTACTATTATATCACCACTAATACAGAGGGTACTACTATATTATATCACTCCTATAGAGAATACTATTATATCACCACTAATACAGAGGGTAATACTGTATTATATCACTCCTATAAAGAATACTGTTATATCATCACTAATACAGAGGTACCATTATATCACCACTAATACAGAGGGTACTACTATATTATATCACTCCTATAGAGAATACTATTATATCATCACTAATACAGAGGTACTATTATATCTCCACTAATACAGAGGTACTATTATATCTCCACTAATACAGAGGTACTATTATATCACCACTAATACAGAGGGTACTACCATATTATATCACTCCTATAGAGAATACTATTATATTATCACTAATACAGAGGTACTATTATATCTCCACTAATACAGAGGTACTATTATATCACCACTAATACAGAGGGTACTACCATATTATATCACTCCTATAGAGAATACTATTATATTATCACTAATACAGAGGTACTATTATATCTCCACTAATACAGAGGTACTACTGTATTATATCACGCCTATAGAGAATACTATTATATCACCACTAATACAGAGGTACTATTATATCACCACTAATACAGAGGTACCATTATATCACCACTAATACAGAGGGTACTACTATATTATATCACTCCTATAGAGAATACTATTATATTATCACTAATACAGAGGTACTATTATATCACCCCTATAGACGGTACTATTATATCATCACTATACACAGTATTATATCATCACTAATACAGAGGTACTATCATATCAGATTAATAACCACTACAGACAATACTATTATATCATAACTATAGATGGTACTATTATATAATCACTAATACAGACGGTACTATTGTATCATCACTCCTATAGAGAATACTATTATATCACCACTACTATAGACGGTACTATTATATATTCACTCCTATAGAGGGTATTATTATATCATGACTAACACAGACAGTACTATTCAATCATCACTCCTATAGAAGACACTATTATATCATCACTCCTATAGAAGACACTATTATATCATCACTCCTATAGACGGTACTATTCAATCATCACTACTATAGAAGACACTATTATATAATCACTAATACAGACGGTACTATTGTATCATCACTCCTATAGAGAATACTATTGTATCATCACTACTATAGACGGTACTATTATATTCTGTGCAGAGTCTTCATCACATTGGCTCGGGCACCATCTGCAGCCTGGTTGTGTCTGTGTCTCTTGATGAACCCTGCTGACATCTCCTGACTGTCCATTCATGACCCCTCTGCTCTCCAAATGCTGAATATCACCCCTGTATTGCCTCCATCCCTAGGTCTGAGGGGCCTGAAAACCATCCAACCTGTCTGCCTACCCCTGGATATAAGGATTGGTCTTGAGGAGGACAAGGAGGGAGTAAGATTGATCCTTTTTGATGCTGCGGCCGCCCCCCAAAGAGGCTTGAGAAACTCTGAGTACCCTGAAGAAGAGACATCTGGAGGATTGTGACTCTCATCTCCCGGCATTTATCCTGTTACTGGACTATATTCGTGTTTCTGGACTATTTTACCCTCTGTGTGGTGGATTATTTGATGGACATTCTGACTTGCTTGGAATAAATGCTTTTTGGATTGCTCATCCATCTCTCGCTCTATTGATTGTGTGATATGGGATAAAGACCCTGTGACAACTGGTGGCAGCAGTGGGATCAACAAAGCACAGCCCAATGGAGATCCACCCACAGAGTGAGTACAGAGACTGGACCGCATTTAGTCTACAGGAGAGAGCCAGAGATCTGGGCCTGAGCTACCAGGGACTGAGTAGAGGTCTTAATTGATCTACAGGTGGGTGCGAGCCAGACCCCCTCCTCCCAGATGTCTAATGGACAAGCACTGGAGACGGGGAATCCTGCCCTGCTCGGAGCTGTGCCCTATGTGAGTCTGGGGTGGTGGTAATCCAGGATAGTCCGCTTTACAATGTTGTAATTCCGGTTCTGCTGTGAGGCAATGGTGGGATAAGCCTCCGCCAGGCTCCGTTCAGGAGTCCCACTAACAAACGCCTCCCGCCAGAGTGGGGACCTCCATCACCGCACACTGCTGCTCAAAGTCCTTGAAGAACCCCTCCACATCTCCGGAAGCCTCATCAAATGGCTTGAAGTCCTCCCGGGTGATCCGCACAGGCTCCTGGATCACTGGGTTTACACTCACATCACTCCCTCTGCTGGACTCCATTGCTTCTTGTGTCCTCTGTGCTCGGCGACCAGCCTCTTCCTTATACTCCTGAGATACATCGGGGCCCAGAGCTGCCATCTCTTCTTCATATCACACCAACCACTGGCTTTTTGGGGCAGGGATCCCCGTCCACAGTGTTTGTCCGTCAGATATCTGGAAGGAGGTGGTCTGGCTCGCACCCACCAGTAGATCAATTAAGGCCTCTACTCAGTCCCTTGTAGCTCAGGCCCAGATCTCTGGCTCTCTCCTGTAGACTGGATGTGGTCCAGTTTCTGTACTCACTCTGTGGGTGGATCTCCATTGAACTTTACTCTGTTGATCCCACCGCTGCCACCAGTTGTGACGGGGTCCATCTCTGATATCACACAATCAACAGAGCGAGAGATGGCGGTACAATCCAAAGCATATTTATTCCAAGCAATCCAGAATGTCCATCAAATAATCCACTACACAAAGGGTGAAATAGTCCAGAAATGGCATAAATGTCCTGGAGTTCAGTCACAATCCTCCAGCAGTCTTTCTCCAGGGAAATCTGGGTTTCTCACAGTCTCCCTGCGGTGCTGGCCGCAGCCTCAGCGTCTCCCTCAGAGAATCAATCTTGCTTCTTCTCTCTTGTAAAGCCTGCTTTACACATTGAAATTTTTCGTGCAATCACGTTTGCGATCGCACCTGCCCCCATTGTGCGGAACGGGCAATTTGTTGCCCGTGTCGCACAATGCTGTAAAACCCCCGTCACACGTACTTACCTTCCAAACGACCTCACTGTGGGCGGCGAACATCCACTTCCTGAAGGGGGAGGGACGTTCGGCGTCACAGCGACATCACACAGCGGCCGCCCAATAGAAGCGGAGGGGCGGAGATGAGCGTGACGTAAACATCCCGCCCACCTTCTTCCTTCCGCATTGCGGGCGGGACGCAGGTAAGCTGTGTTCCAAGTTCCCGGGGTGTCACACGGGAACAATGAACAACCGGACGTGCGATTTTTAGAAAATGAGCAACGTGTCAGCGATGAACGAGAAGGTGAATATTTTTGCTCGTTCACCGTCGCACGTAGCTGTCACACGCTACGATATCACTAACGATGCCGGATGTGCGTCACTTACGACGTGACCCCGCCGACATCTCGTTAGATATATCGTAGCGTGTAAAGCCCACTTAAGTCTCACCCAGAATGACTGATCCCCCAGGTAAACAGAGAGTTTGGGTGGATCCCAGGCCCCCCTCCCCCAGGCCTAGGGACAGAAGCACTTCAAGGGGATAGAACCTGACTTAACAGGACAAACAATACATCGAATACACAGACCACCAAGCCCATAACATGAACACACACAGCATGGTACATAACCCACAATATCACACCATCACAACCTCTCCCTCCTTCCTAATAAGTGAGTACACCATGAGGTCTACACAGACCCCTGGCCACCTCACTGAAGTCCTTGTTGCTCAGCTGTGGATAGTCTATGGTGCTTCTTGCCGGGACAGTCCCTCAGCATTCTGTTGTTGGCTTCCACGCTTGTATTGGATGGAGAAGCTGTGGATAGTCCCTTGTACAGCGGTAGGGTTGGAAGGACAGGCTTCCCTTTGTGTCCTCCTTCACTCAAACTGTGTTTCCTGCACCCACAAATCGGCATTGTAGATCAGACAGACCACCACGCCCATAACATGAACCCACACAGAATGGTACATAACCCACAATATCACACCATCACACTGAGCCTGCCAAGGTGGAAGCCATTAGTAACTGGTGTAGACCGAGGACTAAGAGGCAGGTACTTGCTTTTTTGGGAACTGTTTGTTACCATACGAGATCTGTCCCTACTTTCAGCACCTTGGCCAAGCCCCTAACCGACCTCACCCACAAGAACATGGCTAGGAATGTGACATGGACGACCATGCGAGGATGCCTTCTCAACATTGAAGATCACCCTCATCACTGCTCCTGTCTTGGCCGCCCCGAACTGTAAGAACAGGTTCCTCGTGCAGACAGATGCGTCCACATTTGGGATTGGGGAAGTTCTTAGCCAGGTGAACACCGCTGGGGAGGAACATCCTGTCGCTTTGGTCAGTCGGAAACTACTGGATCGGGAAGATACCTATTCCACCATTGAAAAGTAGTGTCTTACCATGATATGGGCACTGAGAAAAGTGCAGCCTTACTTGTATGGCCGAGACTTTACATGTGTCAGGGGACAATGGACAATTACTGCGGTGGAGATTGTCCTTACAACCCTACAGCTTCTCCATCCAATACAAGCGGGGAAGCCAACACCAGAACGCTGATGGACAGTCCCGGGAAGAAGAACCAGAGACTCCCTCAGGTCCACCTACCCCACCGCTGTACAAGGAACTATCTACAGCTGATGGACTGTCCCGGGAAGAAGAACCAGAGACTCCCTCAGGTCCACCTACCCCACCGCTGTACAAGGAACTATCTACAGCTGAGACACGTGGACTAAAGGGCGGTGGCCAGAAGTCTGTGTAGACCTCATGGCGCACTCACTTATTCAGAAGGGAGAGAGGTTGTGATGGTGGGATATGGGGGGCTGGGTATCATTTTGTCTACGTTCATATTTTTATTGATTTTAAGAGTGATGCCTTATTGCTCTGTATTATTCTGTGTAGAGTCTTCATCACATTGGCTCGGGCACCATCGTCAGCCTGGATGTGTCTCTGCCTCTTGATGATCCCCTACTGACATCTCCTGACTGTCCATTCATGACCCCTCTGTTCTCCAAATGTTGCAATCACCTCTTGTAGTGCCTTAATCACTGAGGTGCCCTTCCTTGGTCTGAGGGGCCTGAAAACCATCCATCCTGTCTGCACACCCCTGGATATAAGGATTGGGCCTGAGGAGGACACGGAGGCCGTAAGATTGATCCTTTGTGGGATGCTGATGCTGCGGACACCCCCCAGTGAGACCTGGGGAAACCCTAATTACCCTGAAGAAGACACATCTGGAGGATTGTGACTCTCATCTCCTGGCATTTATCCCGTTACTGGACTATAGCCGTCTCCCTGGACTATTTTACCCTCTATGTGCTGGATTGTTTTATGGACCTTCTGGTTTGCATGGAATAAAAGTTCTTGGGATTGCTCACCCATCTCTCGCTTTTTTGATTGTGTAATAACAGAGAAGGACCCCGTGACAGTACTATTATATTATCACTATTATAGAGGATACTATTGTTCTGCCCATGCTCTGCCTATGGATTGTCCATATCCCTGCCCTTGTTCAGTCCATGTCATGCCTATGGTTTGTCCATGTCCTCCCGTTGTTCTGTCCATGCCCTTCCTATGGTTTGTCCATGTCCTCCCGTTGTTCTGTCCATGCCCTTCCTATGGTTTGTCCATGTCCTGCCCTTGTTCTGTCCATGCCCTGCCTATGGTTTGTCCTTGTCCTGTCCTTGTTCTGTCCATGCCCTGCCTATGGTTTGTCCTTGTCCTGCCCTTGTTCTGTCCATGCCCTGCCTATGGTTTGTCCATGTCCTGCCCTTGTCCTGTCCACGCCCTTCCTATGGGTTGTCCATGTCCTGACCTTGTTCTGTCCATGCCCTGCCAATGGATTGTCCATGTCCTGCCCTTGTCCTGTCCATGCCCTGCCTATGGTTTGTCCATGTCCTGCCCTTGTTCTGTCCATGCCCTGCCTATGGTTTGTCCTTGTCCTGCCCTTGTTCTGTCCATGCCCTGCCTATGGTTTGTCCATGTCCTGCCCTTGTCCTGTCCATGCCCTGCCTATGGTTTGTCCTTGTCCTGCCCTTGTTCTGTCCATGCCCTGCCTATGGTTTGTCCATGTCCTGACCTTGTCCTGTCCACGCCCTTCCTATGGGTTGTCCATGTCCTGACCTTGTTCTGTCCATGCCCTGCCTATGGTTTGTCCATGTCCTGCCCTTGTCCTGTCCATGCCCTGCCTATGGTTTGTCCATGTCCTGCCCTTGTCCTGTCCATGCCCTGCCTATGGTTTGTCCATATCATGCCCTTGTCCTGTCCATGCCCTGCCTATGGTTTGTCCATGTCCTGCCCTTGTTCTGTCCATGCCCTTCCTATGGTTTGTCCATGTCCTCCCCTTGTTTTGTCCATGCCCTGCTATGGTTTGTCCATATCATGCCCTTGTTCTGTCCATGCCCTTCCTATGGTTTGTCCATGTCCTCCCCTTGTTTTGTCCATGCCCTTCCTATGGTTTGTCCATGCCCTGCCTATGTTTAGTCCATGCCCTTCCTATGGTCTGTCCATATTCTGCCCTTGTTCTGTCCATGTCCTGCCTATGGTTTGTCAATGTCCTGCCCTTGTTCTGTCCATCTCCTGCCCTTGTTCTGTCCATGTCCTGCCCTTGTTCTGTCCATCTCCTGCCCTTGTTCTTTCCATGTCCTGCCCTTGTTCTGTCCATGTCTTGCTCTTCTTCTGTCCATATCCTGCCCTTGTTCTATCCATTCCCTTCCTATGGTTTATCCATGTCCTTCCCTTGTTCTGTCCATGTCCTTGCCTTGTTTTGTCCATGTCCTGCCCTTGTTCTTTCCATATCCTGCCCTTGTTCTATCAATGCCCTGCCTATGGTTTGTCCATGTTCTGTCCTTGTTCTGTCCATATTATGCCCTTGTTCTGTCCATGCCCTGCCTATGGTTTGTCCATGTCCTCCCCTTGTTTTGTCCATGCCCTTCCTATGGTTTGTCCATGCCCTGCCTATGTTTAGTCCATGCCCTTCCTATGATCTGTCCATATTTTGCCCTTGTTCTGTCCATGTCCTGCCCTTGTTCTGTCCATGTCCTGCCTATGGTTTGTCCATGCCCTTCCTATAGTCTGTCCATGTCCTGCCCTTGTTCTGTCCATGCCCTTCCTATGGTTTGTCCATGTCTTACACTTCTTCTGTCCATGTCCTGCCCTTGTTCTGTCCATGTCCTGCCCTTGTTCTGTCCATGCCCTTCCTATGGTTTGTCCATGTCTTGCACTTCTTCTGTCCATGTACTGCCCTTGTTCTGTCCGTGTCCTTCCCTTGTTCTGTCCATGCCCTTCCTATGGTTTGTCCATGTCTTGCACTTCTTCTGTCCATGTACTGCCCTTCTTCTGTCCATGTCCTGCCCTTGTTCTGTCCATTCTCTGCCTATGGTTTGTCCATGTTCTGTCCTTGTTCTGTCCATGTCCTCCCGTTGTTCTGTCCATGTCCTCCCGTTGTTCTGTCCTTGTTCTGTCCATGTCCTCCCGTTGTTCTGTCCATGCCCTTCCTATGGTTTGTCCATGTTCTGCCCTTGTTCTGTCCATGTCCTGCCTATGGTTTGTCCATGTCCTGCCTTTGTTCTGTCCATGCCCTGCCTATGGTTTGTCCATGTTCTGTCCTTGTTCTGTCCATGTCCTGTCCATGTTCTGTCCATGTCCTGCCCTTGTTCTGTCCATGCCCTTCCTATGGTTTGTCCATGTCCTGCCCTTGTTCTGTCCATGTCCTGCCCTTGTTCTGTCCATGTCCTGCCCTTGTTCTGTCCATGCCCTGCCTATGGTTTGTCCATGTCCTGCCCTTGTTCTGTCCATGTCCTGCCCTTGTTCTGTCCATGCCCTGCCTATGGTTTGTCCATGTTCTGTCCTTGTTCTGTCCATGTCCTGTCCGTGTTCTGTCCATGTCTTGCCTATGTTCCCCACATACTCTTTACCCTGAAGTTCTGTCCATTTTCTTACACAGATTACTCTCAGCCTTTGGCCCCTCATGCTGCCGCCTCTCGGTACCGCTGCTGCCCTTCTCTACAGCTATTTGTCTCATTTTCACCCATCACATAAAGCAGTAAAGTATCAGACTGAGTTTTGTGCGTGGAGATGAAGGTGGGAGCGGAGCCTGGAGCTCGGGGTCACTGGTGTTATAATAACTGTGGAATGGCTGCACTGCATGCCCCTCCACCAGTGCTGACCTGGAGACCCCACATAGGAATCCCCCCGCTCTGCTGCTCTCACAGTCCAGACCGAGTGCGGCGTTTTGCAGCCACTAGTGTAAATATCACCCAGGAGCGGGCGGTGACACCTGCGAAATATTCCACATCGCGTTGATCATGCTGCAGCCGATCACTGGGCTGTCACCAGAAGACGGCTCCTGACCTGCACTCATAGATGGTGAAAGCGTCACGTAGTGAGCGTGGACGCGGAACACGAGTGGATGATAGCACGGCCCCAACTGGAGATCGGGGGGGAACTGTACACATTAACATTCAGCAAAGGTCTATACAGAGCCCAGACCACAGCCACAACCATCCAGAACCAGAACCATCCAAAACCAGAACCATCCAGAACCAGAACCATCCAGAACCAAAACCATCCAGAACCAGAACCATCCAGAACCATCCAGAACCAAAACCATCCAGAACCAGAACCATCCAGAACCAGAACCATCCAGAACCAAAACCATCCAGAACCAGAACCATCCAGAACCAAAACCATCCAGAATCACAACCAGGACTCCACATCCAGAACATCACATCCAGAACCAGAACTAGAACCATCCTGTATAACACTGTCTGCTGAGCCGTGTATCTAATCCTCTCCTGTGTGATACTGTCTGCTGAGCTGTGTATCTAATCCTCTCCTGTGTGATACTGTCTGCTGAGCAGTGTATCTAATCCTCTCCTGTGTGATACTGTCTGCTGAGCTGTGTATCTAATCCTCTCCTGTGTGATACTGTCTGCTGAGCTGTGTATCTAATCCTCTCCTGTGTGATACTGTCTGCTGAGCAGTGTATCTAATCCTATCCTGTGTGATACTGTCTGCTGAGCAGTGTATCTAATCCTATCCTGTGTGATACTGTCTGCTGAGCTGTGTATCTAATCCTCTCCTGTGTGATACTGTCTGCTGAGCAGTGTATCTAATCCTCTCCTGTGTGATACTGTCTGCTGAGCTGTGTATCTAATCCTCTCCTGTGTGATACTGTCTTCTGAGCTGTGTATCTAATCCTCTCCTGTGTGATACTGTCTGCTGAGCAGTGTATCTAATCCTCTCCTGTGTGATACTGTCTGCTGAGCTGTATATCTAATCCTCTCCTGTGTGATACTGTCTGCTGAGCTGTGTATCTAATCCTCTCCTGTGTGATACTGTCTGCTGAGCCGTGTATCTAATCCTCTCCTGTGTGATACTGTCTGCTGAGCTGTGTATCTAATCCTCTCCTGTGTGATACTGTCTGCTGAGCTGTGTATCTAATCCTCTCCTGTGTGATACTGTCTGCTGAGCAGTGTATCTAATCCTATCCTGTGTGATACTGTCTGCTGAGCAGTGTATCTAATCCTATCCTGTGTGATACTGTCTGCTGAGCTGTGTATCTAATCCTCTCCTGTGTGATACTGTCTGCTGAGCAGTGTATCTAATCCTATCCTGTGTGATACTGTCTGCTGAGCTGTGTATCTAATCCTCTCCTGTGTGATACTGTCTTCTGAGCTGTGTATCTAATCCTCTCCTGTGTGATACTGTCTGCTGAGCAGTGTATCTAATCCTCTCCTGTGTGATACTGTCTGCTGAGCTGTATATCTAATCCTCTCCTGTGTGATACTGTCTGCTGAGCTGTGTATCTAATCCTCTCCTGTGTGATACTGTCTGCTGAGCCGTGTATCTAATCCTCTCCTGTGTGATACTGTCTGCTGAGCTGTGTATCTAATCCTCTCCTGTGTGATACTGTCTGCTGAGCCGTGTATCTAATCCTCTCCTGTGTGATACTGTCTGCTGAGCCGTGTATCTAATCCTATCCTGTGTGATACTGTCTGCTGAGCCGTGTATCTAATCCTCTCCTGTGTGATACTGTCTGCTGAGCCGTGTATCTAATCCTATCCTGTGTGATACTGTCTGCTGAGCTGTGTATCTAATCCTTTCCTGTGTGATACTGTCTGCTGAGCTGTGTATCTAATCCTCTCCTGTGTGATACTGTCTGCTGAGCTGTGTATCTAATCCTCTCCTGTGTGATACTGTCTGCTGAGCCGTGTATCTAATCCTCTCCTGTGTGATACTGCCTGCTGAGCTGTGTATCTAATCCTCTCCTGTGTGATACTGTCTGCTGAGCTGTGTATCTAATCCTTTCCTGTGTGATACTGTCTGCTGAGCTGTGTATCTAATCCTCTCCTGTATGATACTGTCTGCTGAGCTGTGTATCTAATCCTCTCCTGTGTGATACTGTCTGCTGAGCCGTGTATCTAATCCTCTCCTGTATAACACTGTCTGCTGAGCTGTGTATCTAATCCTCTCCTGTGTGATACTGTCTGCTGAGCTGTGTATCTAATCCTCTCCTGTGTGATACTGTCTGCTAAGCTGCGTATCTAATCCTATCCTGTGTGATACTGTCTGCTGAGCTGTGTATCTAATCCTCTCCTGTGTGATACTGTTTGCTGAGCTGTGTATCTAATCCTCTCCTTTGTGATACTGTCTGCTGAGCCGTGTATCTAATCCTATCCTGTGTGATACTGTCTGCTGAGCCGTGTATCTAATCCTCTCCTGTGTGATACTGTCTGCTGAGCTGTGTATCTAATCCTCTCCTGTGTGATACTGTCTGCTGAGCCGTGTATCTAATCCTCTCCTGTGTGATACTGTCTGCTGAGCTGTGTATCTAATCCTCTCCTGTGTGATACTGTCTGCTGAGGCATGTATCTAATCCTCTCCTGTGTGATACTGTCTGCTGAGCCGTGTATCTAATCCTCTCCTGTGTGATACTGTCTGCTGAGCCGTGTATCTAATCCTCTCCTGTGTGATACTGTCTGCTGAGCCGTGTATCTAATCCTCTCCTGTGTGATACTGTCTGCTGAGCCGTGTATCTAATCCTCTCCTGTGTGATACTGTCTGCTGAGCCGTGTATCTATTCCTCTCCTGTGTGATACTGTCTGCTGAGCCGTGTATCTAATCCTCTCCTGTGTGATACTGCCTGCTGAGCTGTGTATCTAATCCTCTCCTGTGTGATACTGTGCTGAGCTGTGTATCTAATCCTCTCCTGTGTGATACTGTCTGCTGAGCCGTGTATCTAATCCTCTCCTGTGTGATACTGTCTGCTGAGCTGTGTATCTAATCCTCTCCTGTGTGATACTGTCTGCTGAGCTGTGTATCTAATCCTGTCCTGTGTGATACTGTCTGCTGAGCTGTGTATCTAATCCTCTCCTGTGTGATACTGTCTGCTGAGCTGTGTATCTAATCCTCTCCTGTGTGATACTGTCTGCTGAGCTGTGTATCTAATCCTCTCCTGTGTGATACTGTCTACTGAGCTGTGTATCTAATCCTCTCCTGTGTGATACTGTCTGCTGAGCTGTGTATCTAATCCTGTCCTGTGTGATACTGTCTGCTGAGATGTGTATCTAATCCTGTCCTGTGTGATACTGTCTGCTGAGCTGTGTATCTAATCCTGTCCTGTGTGATACTGTGCTGAGCTGTATATCGAATCCTGTCCTGTGTGACACTGTCTGCTGAGCTGTGTATCTAATCCTCTCCTGTGTGATACTGTTAGATGTGCAGCTGTATCTAAGCCTCTCCTGTGTGATACTGTCTGCTGAGCTGTGTATCTAATCCTGTCCTGTGTGATACTGTCTGCTGAGCTGTGCATCTAATCCTCTCCTGTGTGATACTGTCTGCTGAGCTGTGTATCTAATCCTTTCCTGTATGATACTGTCTGCTGAGCTGTGTATCTAATCCTCTCCTGTGTGATACTGTCTGCTGAGCTGTGTATCTAATCCTCTCCTGTGTGATACTGTCTGCTGAGCTGTGTATCTAATCCTCTCCTGTGTGATACTGTCTGCTGAGCCATGTATCTAATCCTTTCCTGTGTGATACTGTCTGCTGAGCTGTGTATCTAATCCTCTCCTGTGTGATACTGTCTGCTGAGCTGTGTATCTAATCCTCTCCTGTGTGATACTGTCTGCTGAGCTGTGTATCTAATCCTCTCCTGTGTGATACTGTCTGCTGAGCTGTGTATCTAATCCTCTCCTGTGTGATACTGTCTGCTGAGCTGTGTATCTAATCCTATCCTGTGTGATACTGTCTGCTGAGCAGTGTATCTAATCCTATCCTGTGTGATACTGTCTGCTGAGCCGTGTATCTAATCCTCTCCTGTGTGATACTGTCTGCTGAGCTGTGTATCTAATCCTCTCCTGTGTGATACTGTCTGCTGAGCTGTGTATCTAATCCTCTCCTGTGTGATACTGTCTGCTGAGCTGTGTATCTAATCCTGTCCTGTGTGATACTGTCTGCTGAGCTGTGCATCTAATCCTCTCCTGTGTGATACTGTCTGCTGAGCCGTGTATCTAATCCTCTCCTGTGTGATACTGTCTGCTGAGCCGTGTATCTAATCCTCTCCTGTGTGATACTGTCTGCTGAGCTGTGTATCTAATCCTCTCCTGTGTGATACTGTTAGATGTGCAGCTGTATCTAATCCTCTCCTGTGTGATACTGTCTGCTGAGCTGTGTATCTAATCCTCTCCTGTGTGATACTGTCTGCTGAGCTGTGTATCTAATCCTCTCCTGTGTGATACTGTCTGCTGAGCTGTGTATCTAATCCTCTCCTGTGTGATACTGTCTGCTGAGCTGTGTATCTAATCCTCTCCTGTGTGATACTGTCTACTGAGCTGTGTATCTAATCCTCTCCTGTGTGATACTGTCTGCTGAGCTGTGTATCTAATCCTGTCCTGTGTGATACTGTCTGCTGAGATGTGTATCTAATCCTGTCCTGTGTGATACTGTCTGCTGAGCTGTGTATCTAATCCTGTCCTGTGTGATACTGTGCTGAGCTGTATATCGAATCCTGTCCTGTGTGACACTGTCTGCTGAGCTGTGTATCTAATCCTCTCCTGTGTGATACTGTTAGATGTGCAGCTGTATCTAAGCCTCTCCTGTGTGATACTGTCTGCTGAGCTGTGTATCTAATCCTTTCCTGTATGATACTGTCTGCTGAGCTGTGTATCTAATCCTCTCCTGTGTGATACTGTCTGCTGAGCTGTGTATCTAATCCTCTCCTGTGTGATACTGTCTGCTGAGCTGTGTATCTAATCCTCTCCTGTGTGATACTGTCTGCTGAGCCATGTATCTAATCCTTTCCTGTGTGATACTGTCTGCTGAGCTGTGTATCTAATCCTCTCCTGTGTGATACTGTCTGCTGAGCTGTGTATCTAATCCTCTCCTGTGTGATACTGTCTGCTGAGCTGTGTATCTAATCCTCTCCTGTGTGATACTGTCTGCTGAGCTGTGTATCTAATCCTCTCCTGTGTGATACTGTCTGCTGAGCTGTGTATCTAATCCTATCCTGTGTGATACTGTCTGCTGAGCAGTGTATCTAATCCTATCCTGTGTGATACTGTCTGCTGAGCCGTGTATCTAATCCTCTCCTGTGTGATACTGTCTGCTGAGCTGTGTATCTAATCCTCTCCTGTGTGATACTGTCTGCTGAGCTGTGTATCTAATCCTCTCCTGTGTGATACTGTCTGCTGAGCTGTGTATCTAATCCTGTCCTGTGTGATACTGTCTGCTGAGCTGTGCATCTAATCCTCTCCTGTGTGATACTGTCTGCTGAGCAGTGTATCTAATCCTATCCTGTGTGATACTGTCTGCTGAGCAGTGTATCTAATCCTGTCCTGTGTGATACTGTCTGCTGAGCTGTGCATCTAATCCTATCCTGTGTGATACTGTCTGCTGAGCAGTGTATCTAATCCTATCCTGTGTGATACTGTCTGCTGAGCCGTGTATCTAATCCTCTCCTGTGTGATACTGTCTGCTGAGCTGTGTATCTAATCCTCTCCTGTGTGATACTGTCTGCTGAGCTGTGTATCTAATCCTCTCCTGTGTGATACTGTCTGCTGAGCTGTGTATCTAATCCTCTCCTGTGTGATACTGTCTGCTGAGCTGTGTATCTAATCCTCTCCTGTGTGATACTGTCTGCTGAGCTGTGTATCTAATCCTGTCCTGTGTGATACTGTCTGCTGAGCTGTGCATCTAATCCTCTCCTGTGTGATACTGTGCTGAGCTGTGTATCGAATCCTCTCCTGTGTGATACTGTCTGCTGAGCTGTGTATCTAATCCTCTCCTGTGTGATACTGTCTGCTGAGCTGTGTATCTAATCCTCTCCTGTGTGATACTGTCTGCTGAGCCGTGTATCTAATCCTCTCCTGTGTGATACTGTCTGCTGAGCCGTGTATCTAATCCTCTCCTGTGTGATACTGTCTGCTGAGCAGTGTATCTAATCCTCTCCTGTGTGATACTGTCTGCTGAGCTGTGTATCTAATCCTCTCCTGTGTGATACTGTCTGCTGAGCTGTGTATCTAATCCTCTCCTGTGTGATACTGTCTGCTGAGCCGTGTATCTAATCCTCTCCTGTGTGATACTGTCTGCTGAGCTGTGTATCTAATCCTCTCCTGTGTGATACTGTCTGCTGAGCTGTGTATCTAATCCTCTCCTGTGTGATACTGTCTGCTGAGCTGTGTATCTAATCCTCTCCTGTGTGATACTGTCTGCTGAGCCGTGTATCTAATCCTCTCCTGTGTGATACTGTCTGCTGAGCTGTGTATCTAATCCTCTCCTGTGTGATACTGTCTGCTGAGCCGTGTATCTAATCCTCTCCTGTGTGATACTGTCTGCAGAGCTGTGTATCTAATCCTCTCCTGTGTGATACTGTCTGCTGAGCTGTGTATCTAATCCTGTCCTGTGTGATACTGTCTGCTGAGCCGTGTATCTAATCCTCTCCTGTGTGATACTGTCTGCTGAGCTGTGTATCTAATCCTCTCCTGTGTGATACTGTCTGCTGAGCTGTGTATCTAATCCTCTCCTGTGTGATACTGTCTGCTGAGCTGTGTATCTAATCCTCTCCTGTGTGATACTGTCTGCTGAGCCGTGTATCTAATCCTCTCCTGTGTGATACTGTCTGCTGAGCCGTGTATCTAATCCTCTCCTGTGTGATACTGTCTGCTGAGCCGTGTATCTAATCCTCTCCTGTGTGATACTGTCTGCTGAGCCGTGTATCTAATCCTCTCCTGTGTGATACTGTCTGCTGAGCTGTGTATGTAATCCTCTCCTGTGTGATACTGTCTGCTGAGCTGTGTATCTAATCCTCTCCTGTGTGATACTGTTAGATGTGCAGCTGTATCTAATCCTTCCCTGTGTGATACTGTCTGCTGAGCTGTGTATCTAATCCTCTCCTGTGTGATACTGTCTGCTGAGCTGTGTATCTAATCCTATCCTGTGTGATACTGTCTGCTGAGCAGTGTATCTAATCCTATCCTGTGTGATACTGTCTGCTGAGCCGTGTATCTAATCCTCTCCTGTGTGATACTGTCTGCTGAGCTGTGTATCTAATCCTCTCCTGTGTGATACTGTCTGCTGAGCTGTGTATCTAATCCTCTCCTGTGTGATACTGTCTGCTGAGCTGTGTATCTAATCCTGTCCTGTGTGATACTGTCTGCTGAGCTGTGCATCTAATCCTCTCCTGTGTGATACTGTCTGCTGAGCAGTGTATCTAATCCTATCCTGTGTGATACTGTCTGCTGAGCAGTGTATCTAATCCTGTCCTGTGTGATACTGTCTGCTGAGCTGTGCATCTAATCCTATCCTGTGTGATACTGTCTGCTGAGCAGTGTATCTAATCCTATCCTGTGTGATACTGTCTGCTGAGCCGTGTATCTAATCCTCTCCTGTGTGATACTGTCTGCTGAGCTGTGTATCTAATCCTCTCCTGTGTGATACTGTCTGCTGAGCTGTGTATCTAATCCTCTCCTGTGTGATACTGTCTGCTGAGCTGTGTATCGAATCCTCTCCTGTGTGATACTGTCTGCTGAGCTGTGTATCTAATCCTCTCCTGTGTGATACTGTCTGCTGAGCTGTGTATCTAATCCTGTCCTGTGTGATACTGTCTGCTGAGCTGTGCATCTAATCCTCTCCTGTGTGATACTGTGCTGAGCTGTGTATCGAATCCTCTCCTGTGTGATACTGTCTGCTGAGCTGTGTATCTAATCCTCTCCTGTGTGATACTGTCTGCTGAGCTGTGTATCTAATCCTCTCCTGTGTGATACTGTCTGCTGAGCCGTGTATCTAATCCTCTCCTGTGTGATACTGTCTGCTGAGCCGTGTATCTAATCCTCTCCTGTGTGATACTGTCTGCTGAGCAGTGTATCTAATCCTCTCCTGTGTGATACTGTCTGCTGAGCTGTGTATCTAATCCTCTCCTGTGTGATACTGTCTGCTGAGCTGTGTATCTAATCCTCTCCTGTGTGATACTGTCTGCTGAGCCGTGTATCTAATCCTCTCCTGTGTGATACTGTCTGCTGAGCTGTGTATCTAATCCTCTCCTGTGTGATACTGTCTGCTGAGCTGTGTATCTAATCCTCTCCTGTGTGATACTGTCTGCTGAGCTGTGTATCTAATCCTCTCCTGTGTGATACTGTCTGCTGAGCCGTGTATCTAATCCTCTCCTGTGTGATACTGTCTGCTGAGCTGTGTATCTAATCCTCTCCTGTGTGATACTGTCTGCTGAGCCGTGTATCTAATCCTCTCCTGTGTGATACTGTCTGCAGAGCTGTGTATCTAATCCTCTCCTGTGTGATACTGTCTGCTGAGCTGTGTATCTAATCCTGTCCTGTGTGATACTGTCTGCTGAGCCGTGTATCTAATCCTCTCCTGTGTGATACTGTCTGCTGAGCTGTGTATCTAATCCTCTCCTGTGTGATACTGTCTGCTGAGCTGTGTATCTAATCCTCTCCTGTGTGATACTGTCTGCTGAGCTGTGTATCTAATCCTCTCCTGTGTGATACTGTCTGCTGAGCCGTGTATCTAATCCTCTCCTGTGTGATACTGTCTGCTGAGCCGTGTATCTAATCCTCTCCTGTGTGATACTGTCTGCTGAGCCGTGTATCTAATCCTCTCCTGTGTGATACTGTCTGCTGAGCCGTGTATCTAATCCTCTCCTGTGTGATACTGTCTGCTGAGCTGTGTATGTAATCCTCTCCTGTGTGATACTGTCTGCTGAGCTGTGTATCTAATCCTCTCCTGTGTGATACTGTTAGATGTGCAGCTGTATCTAATCCTCTCCTGTGTGATACTGTCTGCTGAGCTGTGTATCTAATCCTCTCCTGTGTGATACTGTCTGCTGAGCCGTGTATCTAATCCTCTCCTGTGTGATACTGTCTGCTGAGCTGTGTATCTAATCCTCTCCTGTGTGATACTGTCTGCTGAGCCGTGTATCTAATCCTCTCCTGTGTGATACTGTCTGCTGAGCTGTGTATCTAATCCTCTCCTGTGTGATACTGTTAGATGTGCAGCTGTATCTAAGCCTTCCCTGTGTGATACTGTCTGCCGAGCTGTGTATCTAATCCTCTCCTGTGTGATACTGTCTGCTGAGCCGTGTATCTAATCCTCTCCTGTGTGATACTGTCTGCTGAGCCGTGTATCTAATCCTCTCCTGTGTGATACTGTCTGCTGAGCTGTGTATGTAATCCTCTCCTGTGTGATACTGTCTGCTGAGCTGTGTATCTAATCCTCTCCTGTGTGATACTGTTAGATGTGCAGCTGTATCTAATCCTCTCCTGTGTGATACTGTCTGCTGAGCTGTGTATCTAATCCTCTCCTGTGTGATACTGTCTGCTGAGCCGTGTATCTAATCCTCTCCTGTGTGATACTGTCTGCTGAGCTGTGTATCTAATCCTCTCCTGTGTGATACTGTCTGCTGAGCCGTGTATCTAATCCTCTCCTGTGTGATACTGTCTGCTGAGCTGTGTATCTAATCCTCTCCTGTGTGATACTGTTAGATGTGCAGCTGTATCTAAGCCTTCCCTGTGTGATACTGTCTGCTGAGCTGTGTACCTAATCCTCTCCTGTGTGATACTGTCTGCTGAGCTGTGTATCTAATCCTCTCCTGTGTGATACTGTCTGCTGAGCTGTGTATCTAATCCTCTCCTGTGTGATACTGTCTGCTGAGCTGTGTATCTAATCCTCTCCTGTGTGATACTGTTAGATGTGCAGCTGTATCTAAGCCTTCCCTGGGTGATACTGTCTGCTGAGCTGTGTATCTAATCCTCTCCTGTGTGATACTGTCTGCTGAGCTGTGTATCTAATCCTCTCCTGTGTGATACTGTCTGCTGAGCTGTGCATCTAATCCTCTCCTGTGTGATACTGTCTGCTGAGCTGTGCATCTAATCCTCTCCTGTGTGATACTGTCTGCTGTGTGATACTGTCTGCTGAGCTGTGCATCTAATCCTCTCCTGTGTGATACTGTCTGCTGAGCTGTGTATCTAATCCTCTCCTGTGTGATACTGTCTGCTGAGCTGTGTATCTAATCCTCTCCTGTGTGATACTGTCTGCTGAGCTGTGCATCTAATCCTCTCCTGTGTGATACTGTCTGCTGTGTGATACTGTCTGCTGAGCTGTGCATCTAATCCTCTCCTTTGTGATACTGTCTGCTGAGCTGTGTATCTAATCCTCTCCTGTGTGATACTGGCTGCTGAGCTGTGTATCGAATCCTCTCCTGTGTGATACTGTCTGCTGAGCTGTGTATCTAATCCTCTCCTGTGTGATACTGTCTGCTGAGCTGTGTATCTAATCCTGTCCTGTGTGATACTGTCTGCTGAGCTGTGTATCGAATCCTGTCCTGTGTGATACTGTCTGCTGAGCTGTGTATCTAATCCTCTCCTGTGTGATACTGTTAGATGTGCAGCTGTATCTAATCCTCTCCTGTGTGATACTGTCTGCTGAGCTGTGTATCTAATCCTCTCCTGTGTGATACTGTCTGCTGAGCTGTGTATCTAATCCTCTCCTGTGTGATACTGTCTGCTGAGCTGTGTATCTAATCCTCTCCTGTGTGATACTGTCTGCTGAGCTGTGTATCTAATCCTCTCCTGTGTGATACTGTCTGCTGAGCTGTGTATCTAATCCTGTCCTGTGTGATACTGTATGCTGAGCTGTGTATCTAATCCTCTCCTGTGTGATACTGTCTGCTGAGCTGTGTATCTAATCCTCTCCTGTGTGATACTGTCTGCTGAGCTGTGTATCTAATCCTCTCCTGTGTGATACTGTCTGCTGAGCTGTGTATCTAATCCTCTCCTGTGTGATACTGTCTGCTGAGCTGTGTATCTAATCCTCTCCTGTGTGATACTGTCTGCTAAGCTGTGTATCTAATCCTCTCCTGTGTGATACTGTCTGCTGAGCTGTGTATCTAATCCTCTCCTGTGTGATACTGTCTGCTGAGCCGTGTATCTAATCCTGTCCTGTGTGATACTGTCTGCTGAGCTGTGTATCGAATCCTGTCCTGTGTGATACTGTCTGCTGAGCTGTGTATCTAATCCTCTCCTGTGTGATACTGTTAGATGTGCAGCTGTATCTAAGCCTTCCCTGGGTGATACGCCCTGTGAGTGCCCCAGGAGTTGGCGTGGGTCTGCGGGGTCATCAGACGTGTAGTAATAGTGGGGCCTCGGCGCGGACACCTGAATATCTTCCTTCCTCTCGCCGCCGCCGCCGCGGGTTTCCTCCATTATTATGTGAGAAGCATCCGAGGCCGGGACCCCGAGCGGCTGCGAGCGCCCGGAGAATCCCGCGTGTGGGAATCCACAGCCAATGTCAATAATCAGTGGATTTACCATTACTGGCTTCACGCCTTTGATCACTAGTATCAGTATTATCAGGGCATTACAACCATTGCTGGTGTATGGGGCCCGGTGAAGAGGGGGGCCCGGGGGAATTGCTGAGTTTTATTAAGGCCCGAACCCCCTCTTTGTCGGGCTTCAGTCACAGCCACAGCAGAAGGAGCTGGCCATGTCATTCGGACAAAACACAAGGCAAATTTGCATGCAAAGCGCTTGATGTGCTTCACATGCACATTAGCCATGTGGTGGAGCCAGGGGCAGTGGGGCAGAGGGAGGTACGTTATCCCACGGCCCAGAGTGCAGCAGCGTGATGAGGTCATCACTCTGTGACCTCATCACACTGCTGCGGTAACGCAGAGCTGCGGAGGTGGCGAGGACACGGCAGCTGGCGGGGAAAGGTAAATGCTCCATAAGCTGAAGACTGGGGCCGAGGGTGGTGGTGGGGGGCCTGTGGACCCCAGCCCCTTCTTCAGCTGGATGTGCGTCTGAGGGTGCACATACAGCTGAAATGCATCACGGCGCAGAGAGGACACCACACAATGTGGCAGCCGAGGAGGGGGAGTAAAAAATGTTTTGTTTTAGTTAGATAAACAGTGGAGGCACATTTACCAGGATGGGACATATATACCAGGAGGGAGACATATAAAGCAGGAGGGAGACATATATACCAGGAGGGAGACATATAAAGCAGGAGGGAGACATATAAAGCAGGAGGGAGACATATATACCAGGAGGGAGACATATATACCAGGAGGGAGACATATAAAGCAGGAGGGAGACATATATACCAGGAGGGAGACATATAAAGCAGGAGGGAGACATATATACCAGGAGGGAGACATATTCACCAGGAGGGAGACATATATACCAGGAAGGAGACATATAAAGCAGGAGGGAGACATATATACCAGGAGGGAGACATATAAAGCAGGAGGGAGACATATAAAGCAGGAGGGAGACATATAAAGCAGGAGGGAAACATATATACCAGGAGGGAAACATATAAAGCAGGAGGGAGACATATATACCAGGAGGGAGACATATAAAGCAGGAGGGAGACATATATACCAGGAGGGAGACATATAAAGCAGGAGGGAGACATATATACCAGGAGGGAGATATATAAAGCAGGAGGGAGATATATATACCAGGAAGGAGACATATAAAGCAGGAGTGAGACATATATACCAGGAGGGAGAGATATATACCAGGAGGGAGACATATAAAGCAGGAGGGAGACATATATACCAGGAGGGAGACATATATACCAGGAGGGAGACATATAAAGTAGGAGGGAGACATATAAAGCAGGAGGGAGACATATAAAGCAGGACGGAGACATATATACCAGGAGGGAGACATATATACCAGGAGAGACATATATACCAGGATGGGACATATATACCAGGAGGGAGATATATAAAGTAGGAGGGAGACATATATACCAGGAGGGAGACATATAAAGCAGGAGGGAGACATATAAAGCAGGAGGGAGACATATAAAGCAGGAGGGAAACATATATACCAGGTGGGAAACATATAAAGCAGGAGGGAGACATATATACCAGGAGGGAAACATATAAAGTAGGAGGGAGACATATAAAGCAGGAGGGAGACATACATACCAGGATGGGACATATATACCAGGAGGGAGACATATAAAGCAGGAGGGAGACATATATACCAGGAGGGAGACATATGAAGCAGGAGGGAGACATATATACCAGGAGGGAGACATATAAAGCAGGAGGGAGACATATATACCAGGAGGGAGACATATATACCAGGAGGGAGACATATATACCAAGAGGGAGACATATATACCAGGAGGGAGACATATAAAGCAGGAGGGAGACATATATACCAGGAGGGAGACATATATACCAGGAGGGAGACATATATACCAAGAGGGAGACATATATACCAGGAGGGAGACATATAAAGCAGGAGGGAGACATATATACCAGGAGGGAGACATATGAAGCAGGAGAGAGACATATATACCAGGAGGGAGACATATAAAGCAGGAGGGAGACATATATACCAGGAGGGAGACATATATACCAGGAGGGAGACATATATACCAGGAGGGAGACATATATACCAGGAGGGAGACATATATACCAGGAGGGAGACATATAAAGCAGGAGGGAGACATATATACCAGGAGGGAGACATATATACCAGGAGGGAGACATATATACCAGGAGGGAGACATATATACCAGGAGGGAGACATATAAAGCAGGAGGGAGACATATATACCAGGAGGGAGACATATAAAGCAGGAGGGAGACATATATACCAGGAAGGAGACATATATACCAGGAGGGAGACATATAAAGCAGGAGGGAGACATATATACCAGGAGAGTAGAATATGAGGGGCTGCTGATAAGTCTTTGGCTTTACCCAGAAAGAAGAGAGGTAGGATGATGATACTTTCCATTTCCTCCACATACTCTCCACTGATGACATCACACTTCTTACATTGGTATTCAAGTTCTGTAAGCCCAGCAAAAAGAAGGATTTTGGTTGTGCCTCAGACTAGGCATCCGTAGCAGCCATGGCCTCAGAAATGGTGTGAAATGTGGTCCCTTGAGGTGTTTCTTCAGGTTTGGAAACAGATGATAGTTGGAGGAAGCTAGATCTGGTGAATAAGGTGGTTGGTCACCAGATGGAAGCCCGACTCTGCCAGTTTTGCCGTGGACGCTTGTGCAGTGTGAGCGGAGGCGTTGTCTTGCAGGAGCAAGATTCCTTTGGACAACTTGCCGCAGCTTTTGGCCTTCAGAGCTGCCTTCAATTGGTCCAAAAGTTCAATACAATACCTTGCATTGATGGTGGAACCCTTTTGAAGGTAGTCCACTAGCAGCACACCCTCCTTATCCCAGAACACAGACGCCATCACCTTAGTGGCTGATTTTTGCCCCCTGAACTTCTTTGGAACCAATGCGCCTCTGCTCTTTTGACTGCTCCTTGTTTTCAGGGTCATACAAATAAATCCGGGTCTCATCCATTGTGATCGGTCGATCCGGGAAGTTCTTATCAGTCCGGAAACACTGACAAATGGTCCGGGACGTTGTCACTCGCTGCTTCTCTGATCTGTGGTCAGACATTTGGGGACCCACTTTGCAGAAGCTTCCTCATGTCCAAATCTTCATGGATAATGACACAAACACGTTCCCGGGAAATCCCCATGATGTCTGCTATTGCTTTAGCTGAAATTCGCGGATTCTCCAGTATGAGGTTGTGCACAGCATCGACGATCTCCGGAACAACAACCACTCTCGGGCGTCCAGGACGTTCCTCATCATTGGGGCTGAAGTGGCCCGTTTTACATTTGGCAACCCAGTTCTTACCTGTGGAATATGAAGAGCACTGATCCCCTAATGCCTGCGACATATCACCATGAATATCCGCCGCGGACTTTCCTTGCAGAAACAAGAATTGTATCCCTCCTCTGCTCTCAGATGCTGTGAATATTGAATTAGACGCCGCTATTTTGTTTTCCCGCGTGCGTAGAACACTGTTGTCATGAGCAACAAACACAAAATTTTGAAAACATATTAGACACATAAGGCTTTCATGTGATGTAACATTCATTGCCATAGAAACAAAAAAAGATCACAAGGCCAAAGACTTATCAGCAGCCCCTCGTATATACCAGGAAAGGGATATATATACCAGGAGGGGGAAATATATACTCTTGTGAATCATGTTTTTAACCTTTGTTTTTGTCAACCTTAAATATTTTGCATCAATAAAAGCCATGTTTATATATAAATAGGTGGGTGTGCACATTTTACTATGCATCTTTTTGCTCCTATAGTACAATTTATTTCTTTGCGCAGTTTTTGTTAGCACCCTTCCCTTTATTAAAATGTATTACCCTGCGGTGCCCACTACTTCTTTCTTAACAAAATGTAGTGAGGAGCAGTGTTATTGTGATATTATACAGAGGGTCAGTGTGTGTATGGGGGGATATTATACAGAGGGGAAGTGTGTGGAGGATATTGTACAGAGGGGCAGTGTGTGTATGGGGATATCATACATAGGAGAAGTGTGTGTGTATGGGGGTTACATTATACAGAAGGGCAGTGTGTGTGGGGCGATATTATACAAAGCGGTAGTGTGTGTGTGGGGATATTATACAGAGGGGCTGTGTGTTGGGGCAATATTATACAAAGGGGCAATGTGTGGGAGAATATTATACAAACAGGCAGTGTGTGTATGGGGGATATTATACAGATGGTCAGTGTGTGGTGGGGATATTATACAGATGGTCAGTGTGTGTGGGGGGGATATTATACATAGGGGCAGTGTGTATGGGGCGATATTATACAAAGGGGCAATGTGTGGGAGAATATACAGACAGGCAGTGTGTGTATGGGGGATATTATACAGATGGTCAGTGTGTGGTGGGGATATTATACAGAGGGGTAGTGTGTGGTGATATTAAACAAAAGGGCAGTGTGTGGGAAGATCTTATAAAGAGGGGCAGCTTGTGTAGGGGGATATAATACAGAGGGACAGTGTATGGGAGGATATTATACAAAGGGGCAGTGTGAGAGGGAATATTATACATAGGGGTTTTGTGGGAAAGATATTATGGAGAGGGGCGGTGTAGATGGTGTATTGTGGAGAACAGCCATGTATTGGGTGTATTATTAATTTTCAAAGGAAAATACTTTATTTTCTGAAACAACTTGAAGGGTTTCTAGCACTTTTGGCCATAACTGTGTGTGCATGTGGATGTGAGATTGTGGAAGGTTTGCGGGGTGGAGGAGGAGCTGGGGTGGAGCCTGGGCAGAGTCTCAAGGGGGCCCGAAAATTTTGCCAGTAATGCGCTCTGAAATTCCTGGTGGCGGCCCTGATCATTATAATTACTAGTATTGTGCCTTTGTCTCTAGTATCATAATTATTATAATCAATGGTTTCCCACCTTTGATCACTGGTTTCACATCGTTGATCACTAGTTTCCCGCCATTGACCACTGGTTTCCCGCCTTTAATCACTAGTTTCCCGCCTTTGACCACTGGTTTCCTGCCTTTGACCACTGTTTTCCCGCCTTTGATCACTGGTTTCACATCGTTGATCACTAGTTTCCCGCCATTGACCACTGGTTTCCTGCCTTTGACCACTGTTTTCCCACCTTTAATCACTAGTTTCTAGCCTTTGACCACTGGTTTCCTGCTTTTGACCACTGTTTTCCCGCCTTTGATCACTAGTTTCCCACCTTTGATCACTGGTTTCACATCGTTGATCACTAGTTTCCCGCCATTGACCACTGGTTTCCTACATATGTCCACTGTTTTCCCACCTTTAATCACTAGTTTCTCGCCTTTGACCACTAGTTTCCCGCCATTGACCACTGGTTTCCCGCCTTTGACCACTGTTTTCCCGCCTTTAATCACTAGTTTCCCGCCTTTGACCACTAGTTTCCTGCCTTTGATCACTAGTTTCCTGCCTTTGACCACTGTTTTCCCGCCATTGACCACTGGTTTCCTGCCTTTGACCACTGTTTTCCCGCCTTTAATCACTAGTTTCCCGCCTTTGATCACTGGTTTCTCAGCTTTGATCACTGGTTTCCCTCCTTTGATCACAGGTTTCCTGGCTTTGATTACTGATTTCCCGCCTTTGGTCACTGATTTCTCACCTTTGATCACTTGTTACTTGTCTTTGATCACTGGTTTCCCACCTTTGATCACTGGTTTCTCGCCTTTGCTCACTGGTTTCCCACCTTTGATCACAGGTTTCCTGCCTTTCACCACTGATTTGCCGCCTTTGGTCACTGGTTTCTTGCTTTGATCAATGGTTTCCCGCCTTTCATCACTGGTTTCCCATCTCTGATGACTGGTTTCTCGGCTTTGATCACTGGTTTTCCGCATTTGATCACGTTTCCTGCCTTTGAGCACTGATTTCCCGCCTTTGGTCACTGGATTCTCACCTTTGATCACTGGTAACTTGCCTTTGATCATTGGTTTTCCGCCTTTGATCACTAGTTTCCCACCTTAGATGACGGGTTTCTCGGCTTTGATCACTGGTTTGCCGCATTTGATCACAGGTTTCCTGCCTTTGATAACTGATTTCCCGCCTTTGATCCCTGGTTTCCGCCTTTGATCACTGGTTTCTCTCCTTTGATCACTGTTTTCTCACCTTTGATCATTGGCTTCTCGCCTTTGATCACTGATTTCCTGCCTTTGATCATTGGTTTCCCGCCTTTGATCACTGGTTTCTCGCCTTTGATCACTGGTTTCTCGTCTTTGATCACTGGTTTCCCTCCTTTGATTGATCACTGGTTTCCCGCCTATGATCACTGGTTTCTCGCCTTTCTTCACTGGTTTCCCTCCTTTCATCACTGGTTTCCAACCTTTGATCACTGGTTTCCCTCTTTTGATCACTGGTTTCCCTCCTTTGATCACTGGTTTCCCTCCTTTGATCACTGACTTCCTGCCTTTGATCACTGGTTTCTCGCCTTTCATCACTGGTTATCTGCCTTTGATCACTGGTTTCCCTCCTTTGATCACTTGTTTACCGCCTTTGATCACTGGTTTCCTGCCTTTGATCACTGGTTTCCTGCCTTTGATCACTGGTTTCCCTCTTTTGGTCACTGGTTTCCTTCCTTTCATCACTGGTTTCCTCCTTTGATCACTGGTTTTCCGCCTTTGATCACTAGTTTCCCTCCTTTGATCACTGGTTTCCTGCCATTGATCATTGGTTTCCCTCCGTTGTTCACTAGTTTCCTGCCTTTTATCACTGGTTTTCCTCCTTTGCTCACTAGTTTCCTGCCTTTGATCACTGGTTTCACTCCTTTGATCACGGGTTTCTCGCCTATGATCACTGGTTTCTCGCCTTTGATCACTGGTTTCCTGCCTTTGATCACAGGTTTCCCTCCTTTGATCACTGGTTTCCCACCTATGATCACTGTTTTCTCACCTTTTATCACTGGTTTCTCGCCTTTGATCACTGGTTTTCTGCCTTTGATCACTAGTTTCCCTCCTTTGATCACTGGTTTCTCACCTTTGATCACTGGTTTCCCACCTTTGATCACTGGTTTCTCACCTTTGATCACTGGTTTCTCGCCTTTGATCACTGGTTTTCTGCCTTTGATCACTGGTTTCCCTCCTTTGATCACTGGTTTCCCACCTTTGATCACAGGTTTCTTGCCTTTGATCACTGGTTTCACTCCTTTGATCACTGGTTTCTCGCCTTTGATCACTGGTTTCCTGCCTTTGATCATAGGTTTCCCTCCTTTGATCACTGGTTTCCTGCCTTTGATCACTGGTTTCCCGCCTTTGATCACTGGTTTCCTGCCTTTGATCACTGGTTTCCCACCTTTGATCACTGGTTTCCCACCTTTGATCATTGGTTTCCCGTCTTTGATCCTTAGTTTCCTGCCTTTGATCACTGGTTTCCCTCTTTTGGTCACTGGTTTCCTTCCTTTCATCACTGGTTTCCTCCTTTGATCACTGGTTTTCCGCCTTTGATCACTAGTTTCCCTCCTTTGATCACTGGTTTCCTGCCATTGATCATTGGTTTCCCTCCGTTGTTCACTAGTTTCCTGCCTTTTATCACTGGTTTTCCTCCTTTGCTCACTAGTTTCCTGCCTTTGATCACTGGTTTCACTCCTTTGATCACGGGTTTCTCGCCTATGATCACTGGTTTCTCGCCTTTGATCACTGGTTTCCTGCCTTTGATCACTGGTTTCCTGCCTTTGATCATAGGTTTCCCTCCTTTGATCACTGGTTTCCTGCCTTTGATCACTGGTTTCTCACCTTTGATCACAGGTTTCTCGCCTTTGATCACTGGTTTCTCGTCTTTGATCACTGGTTTCTCGCCTTTGATCACTGGTTTCTCGCCTTTGGTAATTGGTTTCTCGCCTTTGATTACTGGTTTCCTGCCTTTGATCACTGGTCTCCCTCCTTTAATCACTGGATTCCCTCTTTTTCTTCCTTTGATCACTGGTTTCCCTCCTTTGATCATGGGCTTCCTGCCTTTGATCACTGGTTTATCACGTTTGATCACTGGTTTCCAGTCTTTGATCACTGGTTTCCCTCTTTTGATCACTGGTTTCTCTCCTTTGATCACTGGTTTCCCTCCTTTGATCACTGGTTTCCCTCTTATAATCACTGGTTTCCCTCTTTTGGTCACTGGTTTCCTTCCTTTCATCACTGGTTTCCTCCTTTGATCACTGGTTTCCCTCCTTTGATCACTGGTTTCCTCCTTTGATCACTGGTTTCCCTCTTATGATCACTGGTTTCCCTCTTTTGGTCACTGGTTTCCTTCCTTTCATCACTGGTTTCCCTCCTTTGATCACTGGTTTCCCTCCTTTGATCACTGGTTTCCTCCTTTGATCACTGGTTTCCCTCCTTTGATCACTGGTATCCCTCCTTTGATCACTGGTTTCCTGCTTTTGATCATTGGTTTCCCTCCTTTGATCACTGGTATCCCTCCTTTGATCACTAGTTTCCTGCCTTTTATCACTGGTTTTCCTCCTTTGCTCACTAGTTTCCTGCCTTTGATCACTGGTTTCTCGCCTTTGATCACTGGTTTCTCACCTTTGGTAATTGGTTTCTCACCTTTGATCACTGGTTTCCTGCCTTTTATCACTGGTCTCCCTCCTTTAATCACTGGATTCCCTCCTTTTCTTCCTTTGATCACTGGTTTCCCTAATTTAATCACTGGTTTCCCTTTTTTGATCACTGGTTTCTCTCCTTTGATCACTGGTTTTCCTCCTTTAATCACTGATTTTCAGCCTTTGATCACTGGTTTCCCTCTTATGATCATTGGTTTCCCTCTTTGGATCACTGGTTTCCCTCTTTGGATCACTGGTTTCTCACCTTTGGTCACTGGTTTCCCGCCTTTGATCACTGGTTTCCCGCCTTTGATCACTGTTTTCCTGCTTTTGATCACTGGTTTCTCACCTTTGGTCACTGGTTTATCGCCTTTGATCACTGGTTTCCCGCCTTTGATCACTGGTTTCCCGCCTTTGATCACTGGTTTCCCGCCTTTGATCACTGGTTTCTCACCTTTGATCACTGGTTTCTCACCTTTGATCACTGGTTTCCCGCCTTTGATCATTGGTTTCCCGCCTTTGATCACTGGTTTCTCGCCTTTGATCACTGGTTTCCCGCCTTTGATCATTGGTTTCCCACCTTTGATCACTGGTTTCCTGCCTTTGATCACAGGTTTCTCTCCTTTGATCACTGGTTTCCTGCCTTTGATCACAGGTTTCTCTCCTTTGATCACTGGTTTCCCGCCATTGATCACTGGTTTCTCGCTTTTGATCACTGGTTTCTCGCTTTTGATCACTGGTTTCCCTCCTTTGATCACTAGTTTCTCGCCTTTGATCACTGGTTTCTCGCCTTTGATCATTGGTTTCTCGCCTTTGATCCTTAGTTTCCTGCCTTTGATCACTGTTTTATCACCTTTGATCACTGGTTTCTCGCCTTTGATCACTGCTTTCCTGCCTTTGATCACTGGTTTCTCGCCTTTGATCACTGCTTTCCTGCCTTTGATCACTGGTTTCCCTCCTTTGATCACTGATTTCCCTCCTTTGATCACTGGTTTCTCACCTTTGATCACTGGTTTCTCGCCTTTGATCACTGGTTTCCCGCCTTTGATCACTGGTTTCCCGCCTTTGATCACTGTTTTCCTGCCTTAGATCACTGGTTTCTCGCCTTTGATCACTGGTTTCCTGCCTTTGATCACAGGTTTCTCTCCTTTGATCACTAGTTTCCTGCCTTTGATCACTGGTTTCTCTCCTTTGATCACTGGTTTCCCGCCATTGATCACTGGTTTCTCGCTTTTGATCACTGGTTTCTCGCTTTTGATCACTGGTTTCCCTCCTTTGATCACTGGTTTAACTCCTCTGATTACTGGTTTCCCTCCTTTGATCACTAGTTTCTCGCCTTTGATCACTGGTTTCTCGCCTTTGATCATTGGTTTCTCGCCTTTGATCCTTAGTTTCCTGCCTTTGATCACTGTTTTATCACATTTGATCACTGGTTTCTCGCCTTTGATCACTGCTTTCCTGCCTTTGATCACTGGTTTCTCGCCTTTGATCACTGTTTTTTCACCTTTGATCACTGGTTTCTCACCTTTGATCACTGGTTTCTCACCTTTGATCACTGGTTTCCCAGCCTTTGATCACTAGTTTCTCGCCTTTGATCACTGGTTTCTCACCTTTGATCACTGGTTTCTCACCTTTGATCACTGGTTTCCTGCCTTTGATCACAGGTTTCTCTCCTTTGATCACTGGTTTCCTGCCTTTCATCACAGGTTTCTCTCCTTTGATCACTGGTTTCCCGTCATTGATCACTGGTTTCTCGCTTTTGATCACTGGTTTCCCTCCTTTGATCACTAGTTTCTCGCCTTTGATCACTGGTTTCTCGCCTTTGATCATTGGTTTCTCGCCTTTGATCCTTAGTTTCCTGCCTTTGATCACTGTTTTATCACCTTTGATCACTGGTTTCTCGCCTTTGATCACTGCTTTCCTGCCTTTGATCACTGGTTTCTCGCCTTTGATCACTGCTTTCCTGCCTTTGATCACTGATTTCCCTCCTTTGATCACTGGTTTCTCACCTTTGATCACTGGTTTCTCGCCTTTGATCACTGGTTTCCCGCCTTTGATCACTGGTTTCCCGCCTTTGATCACTGTTTTCCTGCCTTTGATCACTGGTTTCCCGCCTTTGATCACTGGTTTCTCACCTTTGGTCACTGGTTTATCGCCTTTGATCACTGGTTTCCCGCCTTTGATCACTGGTTTCCCGCCTTTGATCACTGGTTTCCCGCCTTTGATCACTGGTTTCTCACCTTTGATCACTGGCTTCTCACCTTTGATCACTGGTTTCCCGCCTTTGATCATTGGTTTCCCGCCTTTGATCACTGGTTTCTCGCCTTTGATCACTGGTTTCCTGCCTTTGATCACAGGTTTCTCTCCTTTGATCACTAGTTTCCTGCCTTTGATCACTGGTTTCTCTCCTTTGATCACTGGTTTCCCGCCATTGATCACTGGTTTCTCGCTTTTGATCACTGGTTTCTCGCTTTTGATCACTGGTTTCCCTCCTTTGATCACTAGTTTCTCGCCTTTGATCACTGGTTTATCGCCTTTGATCATTGGTTTCTCGCCTTTGATCACTGGTTTCCTGCCTTTGATCACAGGTTTCTCTCCTTTGATCACTAGTTTCCTGCCTTTGATCACTGGTTTCTCTCCTTTGATCACTGGTTTCCCGCCATTGATCACTGGTTTCTCGCTTTTGATCACTGGTTTCTCGCTTTTGATCACTGGTTTCCCTCCTTTGATCACTGGTTTAACTCCTCTGATTACTGGTTTCCCTCCTTTGATCACTAGTTTCTCGCCTTTGATCACTGGTTTCTCGCCTTTGATCATTGGTTTCTCGCCTTTGATCCTTAGTTTCCTGCCTTTGATCACTGTTTTATCACATTTGATCACTGGTTTCTCGCCTTTGATCACTGCTTTCCTGCCTTTGATCACTGGTTTCTCGCCTTTGATCACTGTTTTTTCACCTTTGATCACTGGTTTCTCACCTTTGATCACTGGTTTCTCACCTTTGATCACTGGTTTCCCAGCCTTTGATCACTAGTTTCTCGCCTTTGATCACTGGTTTCTCACCTTTGATCACTGGTTTCTCACCTTTGATCACTGGTTTCCTGCCTTTGATCACAGGTTTCTCTCCTTTGATCACTGGTTTCCTGCCTTTCATCACAGGTTTCTCTCCTTTGATCACTGGTTTCCCGTCATTGATCACTGGTTTCTCGCTTTTGATCACTGGTTTCCCTCCTTTGATCACTAGTTTCTCGCCTTTGATCACTGGTTTCTCGCCTTTGATCATTGGTTTCTCGCCTTTGATCCTTAGTTTCCTGCCTTTGATCACTGTTTTATCACCTTTGATCACTGGTTTCTCGCCTTTGATCACTGCTTTCCTGCCTTTGATCACTGGTTTCTCGCCTTTGATCACTGCTTTCCTGCCTTTGATCACTGATTTCCCTCCTTTGATCACTGGTTTCTCACCTTTGATCACTGGTTTCTCGCCTTTGATCACTGGTTTCCCGCCTTTGATCACTGGTTTCCCGCCTTTGATCACTGTTTTCCTGCCTTTGATCACTGGTTTCCCGCCTTTGATCACTGGTTTCTCACCTTTGGTCACTGGTTTATCGCCTTTGATCACTGGTTTCCCGCCATTGATCACTGGTTTCTCGCTTTTGATCACTGGTTTCTCGCTTTTGATCACTGGTTTCCCTCCTTTGATCACTGGTTTAACTCCTCTGATTACTGGTTTCCCTCCTTTGATCACTAGTTTCTCGCCTTTGATCACTGGTTTCTCGCCTTTGATCATTGGTTTCTCGCCTTTGATCCTTAGTTTCCTGCCTTTGATCACTGTTTTATCACATTTGATCACTGGTTTCTCGCCTTTGATCACTGCTTTCCTGCCTTTGATCACTGGTTTCTCGCCTTTGATCACTGTTTTTTCACCTTTGATCACTGGTTTCTCACCTTTGATCACTGGTTTCTCACCTTTGATCACTGGTTTCCCAGCCTTTGATCACTAGTTTCTCGCCTTTGATCACTGGTTTCTCACCTTTGATCACTGGTTTCTCACCTTTGATCACTGGTTTCCTGCCTTTGATCACAGGTTTCTCTCCTTTGATCACTGGTTTCCTGCCTTTCATCACAGGTTTCTCTCCTTTGATCACTGGTTTCCCGTCATTGATCACTGGTTTCTCGCTTTTGATCACTGGTTTCCCTCCTTTGATCACTAGTTTCTCGCCTTTGATCACTGGTTTCTCGCCTTTGATCATTGGTTTCTCGCCTTTGATCCTTAGTTTCCTGCCTTTGATCACTGTTTTATCACCTTTGATCACTGGTTTCTCGCCTTTGATCACTGCTTTCCTGCCTTTGATCACTGGTTTCTCGCCTTTGATCACTGCTTTCCTGCCTTTGATCACTGATTTCCCTCCTTTGATCACTGGTTTCTCACCTTTGATCACTGGTTTCTCGCCTTTGATCACTGGTTTCCCGCCTTTGATCACTGGTTTCCCGCCTTTGATCACTGTTTTCCTGCCTTTGATCACTGGTTTCCCGCCTTTGATCACTGGTTTCTCACCTTTGGTCACTGGTTTATCGCCTTTGATCACTGGTTTCCCGCCTTTGATCACTGGTTTCCCGCCTTTGATCACTGGTTTCCCGCCTTTGATCACTGGTTTCTCACCTTTGATCACTGGCTTCTCACCTTTGATCACTGGTTTCCCGCCTTTGATCATTGGTTTCCCGCCTTTGATCACTGGTTTCTCGCCTTTGATCACTGGTTTCCTGCCTTTGATCACAGGTTTCTCTCCTTTGATCACTAGTTTCCTGCCTTTGATCACTGGTTTCTCTCCTTTGATCACTGGTTTCCCGCCATTGATCACTGGTTTCTCGCTTTTGATCACTGGTTTCTCGCTTTTGATCACTGGTTTCCCTCCTTTGATCACTAGTTTCTCGCCTTTGATCACTGGTTTATCGCCTTTGATCATTGGTTTCTCGCCTTTGATCACTGGTTTCCTGCCTTTGATCACAGGTTTCTCTCCTTTGATCACTAGTTTCCTGCCTTTGATCACTGGTTTCTCTCCTTTGATCACTGGTTTCCCGCCATTGATCACTGGTTTCTCGCTTTTGATCACTGGTTTCTCGCTTTTGATCACTGGTTTCCCTCCTTTGATCACTGGTTTAACTCCTCTGATTACTGGTTTCCCTCCTTTGATCACTAGTTTCTCGCCTTTGATCACTGGTTTCTCGCCTTTGATCATTGGTTTCTCGCCTTTGATCCTTAGTTTCCTGCCTTTGATCACTGTTTTATCACATTTGATCACTGGTTTCTCGCCTTTGATCACTGCTTTCCTGCCTTTGATCACTGGTTTCTCGCCTTTGATCACTGTTTTTTCACCTTTGATCACTGGTTTCTCACCTTTGATCACTGGTTTCTCACCTTTGATCACTGGTTTCCCAGCCTTTGATCACTAGTTTCTCGCCTTTGATCACTGGTTTCTCACCTTTGATCACTGGTTTCTCACCTTTGATCACTGGTTTCCTGCCTTTGATCACAGGTTTCTCTCCTTTGATCACTGGTTTCCTGCCTTTCATCACAGGTTTCTCTCCTTTGATCACTGGTTTCCCGTCATTGATCACTGGTTTCTCGCTTTTGATCACTGGTTTCCCTCCTTTGATCACTAGTTTCTCGCCTTTGATCACTGGTTTCTCGCCTTTGATCATTGGTTTCTCGCCTTTGATCCTTAGTTTCCTGCCTTTGATCACTGTTTTATCACCTTTGATCACTGGTTTCTCGCCTTTGATCACTGCTTTCCTGCCTTTGATCACTGGTTTCTCGCCTTTGATCACTGCTTTCCTGCCTTTGATCACTGATTTCCCTCCTTTGATCACTGGTTTCTCACCTTTGATCACTGGTTTCTCGCCTTTGATCACTGGTTTCCCGCCTTTGATCACTGGTTTCCCGCCTTTGATCACTGTTTTCCTGCCTTTGATCACTGGTTTCCCGCCTTTGATCACTGGTTTCTCACCTTTGGTCACTGGTTTATCGCCTTTGATCACTGGTTTCCCGCCATTGATCACTGGTTTCTCGCTTTTGATCACTGGTTTCTCGCTTTTGATCACTGGTTTCCCTCCTTTGATCACTGGTTTAACTCCTCTGATTACTGGTTTCCCTCCTTTGATCACTAGTTTCTCGCCTTTGATCACTGGTTTCTCGCCTTTGATCATTGGTTTCTCGCCTTTGATCCTTAGTTTCCTGCCTTTGATCACTGTTTTATCACATTTGATCACTGGTTTCTCGCCTTTGATCACTGCTTTCCTGCCTTTGATCACTGGTTTCTCGCCTTTGATCACTGTTTTTTCACCTTTGATCACTGGTTTCTCACCTTTGATCACTGGTTTCTCACCTTTGATCACTGGTTTCCCAGCCTTTGATCACTAGTTTCTCGCCTTTGATCACTGGTTTCTCACCTTTGATCACTGGTTTCTCACCTTTGATCACTGGTTTCCTGCCTTTGATCACAGGTTTCTCTCCTTTGATCACTGGTTTCCTGCCTTTCATCACAGGTTTCTCTCCTTTGATCACTGGTTTCCCGTCATTGATCACTGGTTTCTCGCTTTTGATCACTGGTTTCCCTCCTTTGATCACTAGTTTCTCGCCTTTGATCACTGGTTTCTCGCCTTTGATCATTGGTTTCTCGCCTTTGATCCTTAGTTTCCTGCCTTTGATCACTGTTTTATCACCTTTGATCACTGGTTTCTCGCCTTTGATCACTGCTTTCCTGCCTTTGATCACTGGTTTCTCGCCTTTGATCACTGCTTTCCTGCCTTTGATCACTGATTTCCCTCCTTTGATCACTGGTTTCTCACCTTTGATCACTGGTTTCTCGCCTTTGATCACTGGTTTCCCGCCTTTGATCACTGGTTTCCCGCCTTTGATCACTGTTTTCCTGCCTTTGATCACTGGTTTCCCGCCTTTGATCACTGGTTTCTCACCTTTGGTCACTGGTTTATCGCCTTTGATCACTGGTTTCCCGCCTTTGATCACTGGTTTCCCGCCTTTGATCACTGGTTTCCCGCCTTTGATCACTGGTTTCTCACCTTTGATCACTGGCTTCTCACCTTTGATCACTGGTTTCCCGCCTTTGATCATTGGTTTCCCGCCTTTGATCACTGGTTTCTCGCCTTTGATCACTGGTTTCCTGCCTTTGATCACAGGTTTCTCTCCTTTGATCACTAGTTTCCTGCCTTTGATCACTGGTTTCTCTCCTTTGATCACTGGTTTCCCGCCATTGATCACTGGTTTCTCGCTTTTGATCACTGGTTTCTCGCTTTTGATCACTGGTTTCCCTCCTTTGATCACTAGTTTCTCGCCTTTGATCACTGGTTTATCGCCTTTGATCATTGGTTTCTCGCCTTTGATCCTTAGTTTCCTGCCTTTGATCACTGTTTTATCACATTTGATCACTGGTTTCTCGCCTTTGATCACTGCTTTCCTGCCTTTGATCACTGGTTTCCCTCCTTTGATCACTGATTTCCCTCCTTTGATCACTGGTTTCTCACCTTTGATCACTGGTTTCCCGCCTTTGATCACTGGTTTCCCGCCTTTGATCACTGGTTTCTCGCCTTTGATCACTGGTTTCTCACCTTTGATCACTGGTTTCTCACCTTTGATCACTGGTTTCTCACCTTTGATCACTGGTTTCTCGCCTTAAATCACTGGTTTCTCACCTTTGATCACTGGTTTCTCACCTTTGATCACTGGTTTCTCACCTTTGATCACTGGTTTCTCGCCGTTGATCACTGGTTTCCCGCCTTTGATCACTGGTTTCCCGCCTTTGATCACTGGTTTCTCACCTTTGATCACTGGTTTCTCACCTTTGATCACTGGTTTCTCACCTTTGATCACTGGTTTCTCACCTTTGATCACTGGTTTCTCGCCGTTGATCACTGGTTTCCCGCCTTTGATCACTGGTTTCCCGCCTTTGATCACTGGTTTCTCACCTTTGATCACTGGTTTCTCGCCTTTGATCACTGGTTTCTCGCCTTTGATCACTGGTTTCTCACCTTTGATCACTGGTTTCTCACCTTTGATCACTGGTTTCTCACCTTTGATCACTGGTTTCTCGCCTTAAATCACTGGTTTCTCACCTTTGATCACTGGTTTCTCACCTTTGATCACTGGTTTCTCACCTTTGATCACTGGTTTCTCGCCGTTGATCACTGGTTTCCCGCCTTTGATCACTGGTTTCCCGCCTTTGATCACTGGTTTCTCACCTTTGATCACTGGTTTCTCACCTTTGATCACTGGTTTCTCACCTTTGATCACTGGTTTCTCACCTTTGATCACTGGTTTCTCACCTTTGATCACTGGTTTCTCGCCGTTGATCACTGGTTTCCCGCCTTTGATCACTGGTTTCCCGCCTTTGATCACTGGTTTCTCACCTTTGATCACTGGTTTCTCGCCTTTGATCACTGGTTTCTCGCCTTTGATCACTGGTTTCTCGCCTTTGATCACTGGTTTCCTGCCTTTGATCACTGGTTTCCTGCCTTTGATCATAGGTTTCCCTCCTTTGATCACTGGTTTCCTGCCTTTGATCACTGGTTTCTCACCTTTGATCACAGGTTTCTCGCCTTTGATCACTGGTTTCTCGTCTTTGATCACTGGTTTCTCGCCTTTGATCACTGGTTTCTCGCCTTTGGTAATTGGTTTCTCGCCTTTGATTACTGGTTTCCTGCCTTTGATCACTGGTCTCCCTCCTTTAATCACTGGATTCCCTCTTTTTCTTCCTTTGATCACTGGTTTCCCTCCTTTGATCATGGGCTTCCTGCCTTTGATCACTGGTTTATCACGTTTGATCACTGGTTTCCAGTCTTTGATCACTGGTTTCCCTCTTTTGATCACTGGTTTCTCTCCTTTGATCACTGGTTTCCCTCCTTTGATCACTGGTTTCCCTCTTATAATCACTGGTTTCCCTCTTTTGGTCACTGGTTTCCTTCCTTTCATCACTGGTTTCCTCCTTTGATCACTGGTTTCCCTCCTTTGATCACTGGTTTCCTCCTTTGATCACTGGTTTCCCTCTTATGATCACTGGTTTCCCTCTTTTGGTCACTGGTTTCCTTCCTTTCATCACTGGTTTCCCTCCTTTGATCACTGGTTTCCCTCCTTTGATCACTGGTTTCCTCCTTTGATCACTGGTTTCCCTCCTTTGATCACTGGTATCCCTCCTTTGATCACTGGTTTCCTGCTTTTGATCATTGGTTTCCCTCCGTTGTTCACTAGTTTCCTGCCTTTTATCACTGGTTTTCCTCCTTTGCTCACTAGTTTCCTGCCTTTGATCACTGGTTTCTCGCCTTTGATCACTGGTTTCTCACCTTTGGTAATTGGTTTCTCACCTTTGATCACTGGTTTCCTGCCTTTTATCACTGGTCTCCCTCCTTTAATCACTGGATTCCCTCCTTTTCTTCCTTTGATCACTGGTTTCCCTAATTTAATCACTGGTTTCCCTTTTTTGATCACTGGTTTCTCTCCTTTGATCACTGGTTTTCCTCCTTTAATCACTGATTTTCAGCCTTTGATCACTGGTTTCCCTCTTATGATCATTGGTTTCCCTCTTTGGATCACTGGTTTCCCTCTTTGGATCACTGGTTTCTCACCTTTGGTCACTGGTTTCCCGCCTTTGATCACTGGTTTCCCGCCTTTGATCACTGTTTTCCTGCTTTTGATCACTGGTTTCTCACCTTTGGTCACTGGTTTATCGCCTTTGATCACTGGTTTCCCGCCTTTGATCACTGCTTTCCCGCCTTTGATCACTGGTTTCCCGCCTTTGATCACTGGTTTCTCACCTTTGATCACTGGTTTCTCACCTTTGATCACTGGTTTCCCGCCTTTGATCATTGGTTTCCCGCCTTTGATCACTGGTTTCTCGCCTTTGATCACTGGTTTCCTGCCTTTGATCACAGGTTTCTCTCCTTTGATCACTGGTTTCCTGCCTTTGATCACAGGTTTCTCTCCTTTGATCACTGGTTTCCCGCCATTGATCACTGGTTTCTCGCTTTTGATCACTGGTTTCTCGCTTTTGATCACTGGTTTCCCTCCTTTGATCACTAGTTTCTCGCCTTTGATCACTGGTTTCTCGCCTTTGATCATTGGTTTCTCGCCTTTGATCCTTAGTTTCCTGCCTTTGATCACTGTTTTATCACCTTTGATCACTGGTTTCTCGCCTTTGATCACTGCTTTCCTGCCTTTGATCACTGGTTTCTCGCCTTTGATCACTGCTTTCCTGCCTTTGATCACTGGTTTCCCTCCTTTGATCACTGATTTCCCTCCTTTGATCACTGGTTTCTCACCTTTGATCACTGGTTTCTCGCCTTTGATCACTGGTTTCCCGCCTTTGATCACTGGTTTCCCGCCTTTGATCACTGTTTTCCTGCCTTAGATCACTGGTTTCTCGCCTTTGATCACTGGTTTCCTGCCTTTGATCACAGGTTTCTCTCCTTTGATCACTAGTTTCCTGCCTTTGATCACTGGTTTCTCTCCTTTGATCACTGATTTCCCGCCATTGATCACTGGTTTCTCGCTTTTGATCACTGGTTTCTCGCTTTTGATCACTGGTTTCCCTCCTTTGATCACTGGTTTAACTCCTCTGATTACTGGTTTCCCTCCTTTGATCACTAGTTTCTCGCCTTTGATCACTGGTTTCTCGCCTTTGATCATTGGTTTCTCGCCTTTGATCCTTAGTTTCCTGCCTTTGATCACTGTTTTATCACATTTGATCACTGGTTTCTCGCCTTTGATCACTGCTTTCCTGCCTTTGATCACTGGTTTCTCGCCTTTGATCACTGTTTTTTCACCTTTGATCACTGGTTTCTCACCTTTGATCACTGGTTTCTCACCTTTGATCACTGGTTTCCCAGCCTTTGATCACTAGTTTCTCGCCTTTGATCACTGGTTTCTCACCTTTGATCACTGGTTTCTCACCTTTGATCACTGGTTTCCTGCCTTTGATCACAGGTTTCTCTCCTTTGATCACTGGTTTCCTGCCTTTCATCACAGGTTTCTCTCCTTTGATCACTGGTTTCTCGCTTTTGATCACTGGTTTCTCGCTTTTGATCACTGGTTTCCCTCCTTTGATCACTAGTTTCTCGCCTTTGATCACTGGTTTCTCGCCTTTGATCATTGGTTTCTCGCCTTTGATCCTTAGTTTCCTGCCTTTGATCACTGTTTTATCACCTTTGATCACTGGTTTCTCGCCTTTGATCACTGCTTTCCTGCCTTTGATCACTGGTTTCCCGCCTTTGATCACTGCTTTCCTGCCTTTGATCACTGATTTCCCTCCTTTGATCACTGGTTTCTCACCTTTGATCACTGGTTTCTCGCCTTTGATCACTGGTTTCCCGCCTTTGATCACTGGTTTCCCGCCTTTGATCACTGTTTTCCTGCCTTTGATCACTGGTTTCCCGCCTTTGATCACTGGTTTCTCACCTTTGGTCACTGGTTTATCGCCTTTGATCACTGGTTTCCCGCCTTTGATCACTGGTTTCCCGCCTTTGATCACTGGTTTCCCGCCTTTGATCACTGGTTTCTCACCTTTGATCACTGGCTTCTCACCTTTGATCACTGGTTTCCCGCCTTTGATCATTGGTTTCCCGCCTTTGATCACTGGTTTCTCGCCTTTGATCACTGGTTTCCTGCCTTTGATCACAGGTTTCTCTCCTTTGATCACTAGTTTCCTGCCTTTGATCACTGGTTTCTCTCCTTTGATCACTGGTTTCCCGCCATTGATCACTGGTTTCTCGCTTTTGATCACTGGTTTCTCGCTTTTGATCACTGGTTTCCCTCCTTTGATCACTAGTTTCTCGCCTTTGATCACTGGTTTATCGCCTTTGATCATTGGTTTCTCGCCTTTGATCCTTAGTTTCCTGCCTTTGATCACTGTTTTATCACATTTGATCACTGGTTTCTCGCCTTTGATCACTGCTTTCCTGCCTTTGATCACTGGTTTCCCGCCTTTGATCACTGATTTCCCTCCTTTGATCACTGGTTTCTCACCTTTGATCACTGGTTTCCCGCCTTTGATCACTGGTTTCCCGCCTTTGATCACTGGTTTCTCGCCTTTGATCACTGGTTTCTCACCTTTGATCACTGGTTTCTCGCCTTTGATCACTGGTTTCTCGCCTTTGATCACTGGTTTCTCGCCTTTGATCACTGGTTTCTCACCTTTGATCACTGGTTTCCCTCCTTTGATCACTGGTTTTTCACCTTTGATCACTGCTTTCCTGCCTTTGATCACTGGTTTCTTGCCTTTGATCACTGATTTCCCTCCTTTGATCACTGGTTTCTCACCTTTGATCACTGGTTTCTCACCTTTGATCACTGTTTTCTCACCTTTGGTCACTGGTTTCCCTCCTTTGATCACTGATTTCCCTCCTTTGATCACTGGTTTCCCGCCTTTGATCACTGATTTCCCTCCTTTGATCACTGGTTTCTCGCCTTTGATCACTGGTTTCTCGCCTTTGATCACTGGTTTCTCACCTTTGATCACTGGTTTCTCACCTTTGATCACTGATTTCCCTCCTTTGATCACTGGTTTCTCGCCTTTGATCACTGGTTTCTCGCCTTTGATCACTGGTTTCCCGCCTTTGATCACTGGTTTCTCGCCTTTGATCACTGGTTTCCCGCCTTTGATCACTGATTTCCCTCCTTTGATCACTGGTTTCTCACCTTTGATCACTGGTTTCTCGCCTTTGATCACTGGTTTCTCGCCTTTGATCACTGGTTTCTCGCCTTTGATCACTGGTTTCTCACCTTTGATCACTGGTTTCTCACCTTTGATCACTGGTTTCTCGCCGTTGATCACTGGTTTCCCGCCTTTGATCACTGGTTTCCCGCCTTTGATCACTGGTTTCTCACCTTTGATCACTGGTTTCTCACCTTTGATCACTGGTTTCTCACCTTTGATCACTGATTTCCCTCCTTTGATCACTGGTTTCTCGCCTTTGATCACTGGTTTCTCGCCTTTGATCACTGGTTTCCCGCCTTTGATCACTGATTTCCCTCCTTTGATCACTGGTTTCTCGCCTTTGATCACTGGTTTCTCGCCTTTGATCACTGGTTTCCCGCCTTTGATCACTGGTTTTTCACCTTTGATCACAGGTTTCCTGCCTTTCATCACTGGTTTCTCACCTTTCATTACTGATTTCCCTCCTTTGATCACTGGTTTCTCGCCTTTGATCACTGGTTTCTCGCCTTTGATCACTGGTTTCTCACCTTTGATCACTGGTTTCCCGCCTTTGATCACTGATTTCCCTCCTTTGATCACTGGTTTCTCGCCTTTGATCACTGGTTTCTCGCCTTTGATCACTGGTTTCTCGCCTTTGATCACTGGTTTCTCACCTTTGATCACTGGTTTCCCTCCTTTGATCACTGGTTTTTCACCTTTGATCACTGCTTTCCTGCCTTTGATCACTGGTTTCTTGCCTTTGATCACTGATTTCCCTCCTTTGATCACTGGTTTCTCACCTTTGATCACTGGTTTCTCACCTTTGATCACTGTTTTCTCACCTTTGGTCACTGGTTTCCCTCCTTTGATCACTGATTTCCCTCCTTTGATCACTGGTTTCCCGCCTTTGATCACTGATTTCCCTCCTTTGATCACTGGTTTCCCGCCTTTGACCACTGGTTTCCCGCCTTTGATCACTGGTTTTTCACCTTTGATCACTAGTTTCCCGCCTTTGATCACTGGTTTCTCGCCTTTGATCACTGGTTTCTCGCCTTTGATCACTGGTTTCTCACCTTTGATCACTGGTTTCTCACCTTTGATCACTGGTTTCTCACCTTTGATCACTGGTTTCTCGCCTTAAATCACTGGTTTCTCACCTTTGATCACTGGTTTCTCACCTTTGATCACTGGTTTCTCACCTTTGATCACTGGTTTCTCACCTTTGATCACTGATTTCCCTCCTTTGATCACTGGTTTCTCGCCTTTGATCACTGGTTTCTCGCCTTTGATCACTGGTTTCCCGCCTTTGATCACTGATTTCCCTCCTTTGATCACTGGTTTCTCGCCTTTGATCACTGGTTTCTCGCCTTTGATCACTGGTTTCCCGCCTTTGATCACTGGTTTTTCACCTTTGATCACAGGTTTCCTGCCTTTCATCACTGGTTTCTCACCTTTCATTACTGATTTCCCTCCTTTGATCACTGGTTTCTCGCCTTTGATCACTGGTTTCTCGCCTTTGATCACTGGTTTCTCACCTTTGATCACTGGTTTCCCGCCTTTGATCACTGATTTCCCTCCTTTGATCACTGGTTTCTCGCCTTTGATCACTGGTTTCTCGCCTTTGATCACTGGTTTCTCGCCTTTGATCACTGGTTTCTCACCTTTGATCACTGGTTTCCCTCCTTTGATCACTGGTTTTTCACCTTTGATCACTGCTTTCCTGCCTTTGATCACTGGTTTCTTGCCTTTGATCACTGATTTCCCTCCTTTGATCACTGGTTTCTCACCTTTGATCACTGGTTTCTCACCTTTGATCACTGTTTTCTCACCTTTGGTCACTGGTTTCCCTCCTTTGATCACTGATTTCCCTCCTTTGATCACTGGTTTCCCGCCTTTGATCACTGATTTCCCTCCTTTGATCACTGGTTTCCCGCCTTTGACCACTGGTTTCCCGCCTTTGATCACTGGTTTTTCACCTTTGATCACTAGTTTCCCGCCTTTGATCACTGGTTTCTCGCCTTTGATCACTGGTTTCTCGCCTTTGATCACTGGTTTCTCACCTTTGATCACTGGTTTCTCACCTTTGATCACTGGTTTCTCACCTTTGATCACTGGTTTCTCGCCTTAAATCACTGGTTTCTCACCTTTGATCACTGGTTTCTCACCTTTGATCACTGGTTTCTCACCTTTGATCACTGGTTTCTCGCCGTTGATCACTGGTTTCCCGCCTTTGATCACTGGTTTCCCGCCTTTGATCACTGGTTTCTCACCTTTGATCACTGGTTTCTCACCTTTGATCACTGGTTTCTCACCTTTGATCACTGGTTTCTCACCTTTGATCACTGGTTTCTCACCTTTGATCACTGGTTTCTCACCTTTGATCACTGGTTTCTCACCTTTGATCACTGATTTCCCTCCTTTGATCACTGGTTTCTCGCCTTTGATCACTGGTTTCTCGCCTTTGATCACTGGTTTCCCGCCTTTGATCACTGGTTTCCCGCCTTTGATCACTGATTTCCCTCCTTTGATCACTGGTTTCTCGCCTTTGATCACTGGTTTCTCGCCTTTGATCACTGGTTTCCCGCCTTTGATCACTGGTTTCTCGCCTTTGATCACTGGTTTCCCGCCTTTGATCACTGATTTCCCTCCTTTGATCACTGGTTTCTCACCTTTGATCACTGGTTTCTCACCTTTGATCACTGGTTTCCTGCCTTTGATCACAGGTTTCTCTCCTTTGATCACTGGTTTCCTGCCTTTCATCACAGGTTTCTCTCCTTTGATCACTGGTTTCTCGCTTTTGATCACTGGTTTCTCGCTTTTGATCACTGGTTTCCCTCCTTTGATCACTAGTTTCTCGCCTTTGATCACTGGTTTCTCGCCTTTGATCATTGGTTTCTCGCCTTTGATCCTTAGTTTCCTGCCTTTGATCACTGTTTTATCACCTTTGATCACTGGTTTCTCGCCTTTGATCACTGCTTTCCTGCCTTTGATCACTGGTTTCTCGCCTTTGATCACTGCTTTCCTGCCTTTGATCACTGATTTCCCTCCTTTGATCACTGGTTTCTCACCTTTGATCACTGGTTTCTCGCCTTTGATCACTGGTTTCCCGCCTTTGATCACTGGTTTCCCGCCTTTGATCACTGTTTTCCTGCCTTTGATCACTGGTTTCCCGCCTTTGATCACTGGTTTCTCACCTTTGGTCACTGGTTTATCGCCTTTGATCACTGGTTTCCCGCCTTTGATCACTGGTTTCCCGCCTTTGATCACTGGTTTCCCGCCTTTGATCACTGGTTTCTCACCTTTGATCACTGGCTTCTCACCTTTGATCACTGGTTTCCCGCCTTTGATCATTGGTTTCCCGCCTTTGATCACTGGTTTCTCGCCTTTGATCACTGGTTTCCTGCCTTTGATCACAGGTTTCTCTCCTTTGATCACTAGTTTCCTGCCTTTGATCACTGGTTTCTCTCCTTTGATCACTGGTTTCCCGCCATTGATCACTGGTTTCTCGCTTTTGATCACTGGTTTCTCGCTTTTGATCACTGGTTTCCCTCCTTTGATCACTAGTTTCTCGCCTTTGATCACTGGTTTATCGCCTTTGATCATTGGTTTCTCGCCTTTGATCCTTAGTTTCCTGCCTTTGATCACTGTTTTATCACATTTGATCACTGGTTTCTCGCCTTTGATCACTGCTTTCCTGCCTTTGATCACTGGTTTCCCGCCTTTGATCACTGATTTCCCTCCTTTGATCACTGGTTTCTCACCTTTGATCACTGGTTTCCCGCCTTTGATCACTGGTTTCCCGCCTTTGATCACTGGTTTCTCGCCTTTGATCACTGGTTTCTCACCTTTGATCACTGGTTTCTCGCCTTTGATCACTGGTTTCTCGCCTTTGATCACTGGTTTCTCGCCTTTGATCACTGGTTTCTCACCTTTGATCACTGGTTTCCCTCCTTTGATCACTGGTTTTTCACCTTTGATCACTGCTTTCCTGCCTTTGATCACTGGTTTCTTGCCTTTGATCACTGATTTCCCTCCTTTGATCACTGGTTTCTCACCTTTGATCACTGGTTTCTCACCTTTGATCACTGTTTTCTCACCTTTGGTCACTGGTTTCCCTCCTTTGATCACTGATTTCCCTCCTTTGATCACTGGTTTCCCGCCTTTGATCACTGATTTCCCTCCTTTGATCACTGGTTTCTCGCCTTTGATCACTGGTTTCTCGCCTTTGATCACTGGTTTCTCACCTTTGATCACTGGTTTCTCACCTTTGATCACTGATTTCCCTCCTTTGATCACTGGTTTCTCGCCTTTGATCACTGGTTTCTCGCCTTTGATCACTGGTTTCCCGCCTTTGATCACTGGTTTCTCGCCTTTGATCACTGGTTTCCCGCCTTTGATCACTGATTTCCCTCCTTTGATCACTGGTTTCTCACCTTTGATCACTGGTTTCTCGCCTTTGATCACTGGTTTCTCGCCTTTGATCACTGGTTTCTCGCCTTTGATCACTGGTTTCTCACCTTTGATCACTGGTTTCTCACCTTTGATCACTGGTTTCTCGCCGTTGATCACTGGTTTCCCGCCTTTGATCACTGGTTTCCCGCCTTTGATCACTGGTTTCTCACCTTTGATCACTGGTTTCTCACCTTTGATCACTGGTTTCTCACCTTTGATCACTGATTTCCCTCCTTTGATCACTGGTTTCTCGCCTTTGATCACTGGTTTCTCGCCTTTGATCACTGGTTTCCCGCCTTTGATCACTGATTTCCCTCCTTTGATCACTGGTTTCTCGCCTTTGATCACTGGTTTCTCGCCTTTGATCACTGGTTTCCCGCCTTTGATCACTGGTTTTTCACCTTTGATCACAGGTTTCCTGCCTTTCATCACTGGTTTCTCACCTTTCATTACTGATTTCCCTCCTTTGATCACTGGTTTCTCGCCTTTGATCACTGGTTTCTCGCCTTTGATCACTGGTTTCTCACCTTTGATCACTGGTTTCCCGCCTTTGATCACTGATTTCCCTCCTTTGATCACTGGTTTCTCGCCTTTGATCACTGGTTTCTCGCCTTTGATCACTGGTTTCTCGCCTTTGATCACTGGTTTCTCACCTTTGATCACTGGTTTCCCTCCTTTGATCACTGGTTTTTCACCTTTGATCACTGCTTTCCTGCCTTTGATCACTGGTTTCTTGCCTTTGATCACTGATTTCCCTCCTTTGATCACTGGTTTCTCACCTTTGATCACTGGTTTCTCACCTTTGATCACTGTTTTCTCACCTTTGGTCACTGGTTTCCCTCCTTTGATCACTGATTTCCCTCCTTTGATCACTGGTTTCCCGCCTTTGATCACTGATTTCCCTCCTTTGATCACTGGTTTCCCGCCTTTGACCACTGGTTTCCCGCCTTTGATCACTGGTTTTTCACCTTTGATCACTAGTTTCCCGCCTTTGATCACTGGTTTCTCGCCTTTGATCACTGGTTTCTCGCCTTTGATCACTGGTTTCTCACCTTTGATCACTGGTTTCTCACCTTTGATCACTGGTTTCTCACCTTTGATCACTGGTTTCTCGCCTTAAATCACTGGTTTCTCACCTTTGATCACTGGTTTCTCACCTTTGATCACTGGTTTCTCACCTTTGATCACTGGTTTCTCGCCGTTGATCACTGGTTTCCCGCCTTTGATCACTGGTTTCCCGCCTTTGATCACTGGTTTCTCACCTTTGATCACTGGTTTCTCACCTTTGATCACTGGTTTCTCACCTTTGATCACTGGTTTCTCACCTTTGATCACTGGTTTCTCACCTTTGATCACTGGTTTCTCACCTTTGATCACTGGTTTCTCACCTTTGATCACTGGTTTCTCACCTTTGATCACTGATTTCCCTCCTTTGATCACTGGTTTCTCGCCTTTGATCACTGGTTTCTCGCCTTTGATCACTGGTTTCCCGCCTTTGATCACTGGTTTCCCGCCTTTGATCACTGATTTCCCTCCTTTGATCACTGGTTTCTCGCCTTTGATCACTGGTTTCTCGCCTTTGATCACTGGTTTCCCGCCTTTGATCACTGGTTTCTCGCCTTTGATCACTGGTTTCCCGCCTTTGATCACTGATTTCCCTCCTTTGATCACTGGTTTCTCACCTTTGATCACTGGTTTCTCGCCTTTGATCACTGATTTCTCGCCTTTGATCACTGGTTTCTCGCCTTTGATCACTGGTTTCTCACCTTTGATCACTGGTTTCTCACCTTTGATCACTGGTTTCTCGCCGTTGATCACTGGTTTCCCGCCTTTGATCACTGGTTTCCCGCCTTTGATCACTGGTTTCTCACCTTTGATCACTGGTTTCTCACCTTTGATCACTGGTTTCTCACCTTTGATCACTGATTTCCCTCCTTTGATCACTGGTTTCTCGCCTTTGATCACTGGTTTCTCGCCTTTGATCACTGGTTTCCCGCCTTTGATCACTGATTTCCCTCCTTTGATCACTGGTTTCTCGCCTTTGATCACTGGTTTCTCGCCTTTGATCACTGGTTTCCCGCCTTTGATCACTGGTTTTTCACCTTTGATCACAGGTTTCCTGCCTTTCATCACTGGTTTCTCACCTTTCATTACTGATTTCCCTCCTTTGATCACTGGTTTCTCGCCTTTGATCACTGGTTTCTCGCCTTTGATCACTGGTTTCTCACCTTTGATCACTGGTTTCTCACCTTTGATCACTGGTTTCCCACCTTTGATCACTGATTTCCCTCCTTTGATCACTGGTTTCTCGCCTTTGATCACTGGTTTCTCGCCTTTGATCACTGGTTTCTCACCTTTGATCACTGGTTTCCCTCCTTTGATCACTGGTTTTTCACCTTTGATCACTGCTTTCCTGCCTTTGATCACTGGTTTCTTGCCTTTGATCACTGATTTCCCTCCTTTGATCACTGGTTTCTCACCTTTGATCACTGGTTTCTCACCTTTGATCACTGTTTTCTCACCTTTGGTCACTGGTTTCCCTCCTTTGATCACTGGTTTCCCTCCTTTGATCACTGGTTTCCCGCCTTTGACCACTGGTTTCCCGCCTTTGATCACTGGTTTTTCACCTTTGATCACTAGTTTCCCGCCTTTGATCACTGGTTTCTCGCCTTTGATCACTGGTTTCTCGCCTTTGATCACTGGTTTCTCACCTTTGATCACTGGTTTCTCACCTTTGATCACTGGTTTCTCGCCTTTGATCACTGTTTTTTCACCTTTGATCACTGGTTTCTCACCTTTGATCACTGGTTTCTCACCTTTGATCACTGGTTTCCCAGCCTTTGATCACTAGTTTCTCGCCTTTGATCACTGGTTTCTCACCTTTGATCACTGATTTCCCTCCTTTGATCACTGGTTTCTCGCCTTTGATCACTGGTTTCTCGCCTTTGATCACTGGTTTCCCGCCTTTGATCACTGATTTCCCTCCTTTGATCACTGGTTTCTCGCCTTTGATCACTGGTTTCTCGCCTTTGATCACTGGTTTCCCGCCTTTGATCACTGGTTTCCCGCCTTTGATCACTGGTTTCTCACCTTTGATCACAGGTTTCTCGCCTTTGATCACTGGTTTCTCGTCTTTGATCACTGGTTTCTCGCCTTTGATCACTGGTTTCTCGCCTTTGGTAATTGGTTTCTCGCCTTTGATTACTGGTTTCCTGCCTTTGATCACTGGTCTCCCTCCTTTAATCACTGGATTCCCTCTTTTTCTTCCTTTGATCACTGGTTTCCCTCCTTTGATCATGGGCTTCCTGCCTTTGATCACTGGTTTATCACGTTTGATCACTGGTTTCCAGTCTTTGATCACTGGTTTCCCTCTTTTGATCACTGGTTTCTCTCCTTTGATCACTGGTTTCCCTCCTTTGATCACTGGTTTCCCTCTTATAATCACTGGTTTCCCTCTTTTGGTCACTGGTTTCCTTCCTTTCATCACTGGTTTCCTCCTTTGATCACTGGTTTCCCTCCTTTGATCACTGGTTTCCTCCTTTGATCACTGGTTTCCCTCTTATGATCACTGGTTTCCCTCTTTTGGTCACTGGTTTCCTTCCTTTCATCACTGGTTTCCCTCCTTTGATCACTGGTTTCCCTCCTTTGATCACTGGTTTCCTCCTTTGATCACTGGTTTCCCTCCTTTGATCACTGGTATCCCTCCTTTGATCACTGGTTTCCTGCTTTTGATCATTGGTTTCCCTCCGTTGTTCACTAGTTTCCTGCCTTTTATCACTGGTTTTCCTCCTTTGCTCACTAGTTTCCTGCCTTTGATCACTGGTTTCTCGCCTTTGATCACTGGTTTCTCACCTTTGGTAATTGGTTTCTCACCTTTGATCACTGGTTTCCTGCCTTTTATCACTGGTCTCCCTCCTTTAATCACTGGATTCCCTCCTTTTCTTCCTTTGATCACTGGTTTCCCTAATTTAATCACTGGTTTCCCTTTTTTGATCACTGGTTTCTCTCCTTTGATCACTGGTTTTCCTCCTTTAATCACTGATTTTCAGCCTTTGATCACTGGTTTCCCTCTTATGATCATTGGTTTCCCTCTTTGGATCACTGGTTTCCCTCTTTGGATCACTGGTTTCTCACCTTTGGTCACTGGTTTCCCGCCTTTGATCACTGGTTTCCCGCCTTTGATCACTGTTTTCCTGCTTTTGATCACTGGTTTCTCACCTTTGGTCACTGGTTTATCGCCTTTGATCACTGGTTTCCCGCCTTTGATCACTGGTTTCCCGCCTTTGATCACTGGTTTCCCGCCTTTGATCACTGGTTTCTCACCTTTGATCACTGGTTTCTCACCTTTGATCACTGGTTTCCCGCCTTTGATCATTGGTTTCCCGCCTTTGATCACTGGTTTCTCGCCTTTGATCACTGGTTTCCTGCCTTTGATCACAGGTTTCTCTCCTTTGATCACTGGTTTCCTGCCTTTGATCACAGGTTTCTCTCCTTTGATCACTGGTTTCCCGCCATTGATCACTGGTTTCTCGCTTTTGATCACTGGTTTCTCGCTTTTGATCACTGGTTTCCCTCCTTTGATCACTAGTTTCTCGCCTTTGATCACTGGTTTCTCGCCTTTGATCATTGGTTTCTCGCCTTTGATCCTTAGTTTCCTGCCTTTGATCACTGTTTTATCACCTTTGATCACTGGTTTCTCGCCTTTGATCACTGCTTTCCTGCCTTTGATCACTGGTTTCTCGCCTTTGATCACTGCTTTCCTGCCTTTGATCACTGGTTTCCCTCCTTTGATCACTGATTTCCCTCCTTTGATCACTGGTTTCTCACCTTTGATCACTGGTTTCTCGCCTTTGATCACTGGTTTCCCGCCTTTGATCACTGGTTTCCCGCCTTTGATCACTGTTTTCCTGCCTTAGATCACTGGTTTCTCGCCTTTGATCACTGGTTTCCTGCCTTTGATCACAGGTTTCTCTCCTTTGATCACTAGTTTCCTGCCTTTGATCACTGGTTTCTCTCCTTTGATCACTGGTTTCCCGCCATTGATCACTGGTTTCTCGCTTTTGATCACTGGTTTCTCGCTTTTGATCACTGGTTTCCCTCCTTTGATCACTGGTTTAACTCCTCTGATTACTGGTTTCCCTCCTTTGATCACTAGTTTCTCGCCTTTGATCACTGGTTTCTCGCCTTTGATCATTGGTTTCTCGCCTTTGATCCTTAGTTTCCTGCCTTTGATCACTGTTTTATCACATTTGATCACTGGTTTCTCGCCTTTGATCACTGCTTTCCTGCCTTTGATCACTGGTTTCTCGCCTTTGATCACTGTTTTTTCACCTTTGATCACTGGTTTCTCACCTTTGATCACTGGTTTCTCACCTTTGATCACTGGTTTCCCAGCCTTTGATCACTAGTTTCTCGCCTTTGATCACTGGTTTCTCACCTTTGATCACTGGTGTCTCACCTTTGATCACTGGTTTCCTGCCTTTGATCACAGGTTTCTCTCCTTTGATCACTGGTTTCCTGCCTTTCATCACAGGTTTCTCTCCTTTGATCACTGGTTTCTCGCTTTTGATCACTGGTTTCTCGCTTTTGATCACTGGTTTCCCTCCTTTGATCACTAGTTTCTCGCCTTTGATCACTGGTTTCTCGCCTTTGATCATTGGTTTCTCGCCTTTGATCCTTAGTTTCCTGCCTTTGATCACTGTTTTATCACCTTTGATCACTGGTTTCTCGCCTTTGATCACTGCTTTCCTGCCTTTGATCACTGGTTTCTCGCCTTTGATCACTGCTTTCCTGCCTTTGATCACTGATTTCCCTCCTTTGATCACTGGTTTCTCACCTTTGATCACTGGTTTCTCGCCTTTGATCACTGGTTTCCCGCCTTTGATCACTGGTTTCCCGCCTTTGATCACTGTTTTCCTGCCTTTGATCACTGGTTTCCCGCCTTTGATCACTGGTTTCTCACCTTTGGTCACTGGTTTATCGCCTTTGATCACTGGTTTCCCGCCTTTGATCACTGGTTTCCCGCCTTTGATCACTGGTTTCCCGCCTTTGATCACTGGTTTCTCACCTTTGATCACTGGCTTCTCACCTTTGATCACTGGTTTCCCGCCTTTGATCATTGGTTTCCCGCCTTTGATCACTGGTTTCTCGCCTTTGATCACTGGTTTCCTGCCTTTGATCACAGGTTTCTCTCCTTTGATCACTAGTTTCCTGCCTTTGATCACTGGTTTCTCTCCTTTGATCACTGGTTTCCCGCCATTGATCACTGGTTTCTCGCTTTTGATCACTGGTTTCTCGCTTTTGATCACTGGTTTCCCTCCTTTGATCACTAGTTTCTCGCCTTTGATCACTGGTTTATCGCCTTTGATCATTGGTTTCTCGCCTTTGATCCTTAGTTTCCTGCCTTTGATCACTGTTTTATCACATTTGATCACTGGTTTCTCGCCTTTGATCACTGCTTTCCTGCCTTTGATCACTGGTTTCCCGCCTTTGATCACTGATTTCCCTCCTTTGATCACTGGTTTCTCACCTTTGATCACTGGTTTCCCGCCTTTGATCACTGGTTTCCCGCCTTTGATCACTGGTTTCTCGCCTTTGATCACTGGTTTCTCACCTTTGATCACTGGTTTCTCGCCTTTGATCACTGGTTTCTCGCCTTTGATCACTGGTTTCTCGCCTTTGATCACTGGTTTCTCACCTTTGATCACTGGTTTCCCTCCTTTGATCACTGGTTTTTCACCTTTGATCACTGCTTTCCTGCCTTTGATCACTGGTTTCTTGCCTTTGATCACTGATTTCCCTCCTTTGATCACTGGTTTCTCACCTTTGATCACTGGTTTCTCACCTTTGATCACTGTTTTCTCACCTTTGGTCACTGGTTTCCCTCCTTTGATCACTGATTTCCCTCCTTTGATCACTGGTTTCCCGCCTTTGATCACTGATTTCCCTCCTTTGATCACTGGTTTCTCGCCTTTGATCACTGGTTTCTCGCCTTTGATCACTGGTTTCTCACCTTTGATCACTGGTTTCTCACCTTTGATCACTGATTTCCCTCCTTTGATCACTGGTTTCTCGCCTTTGATCACTGGTTTCTCGCCTTTGATCACTGGTTTCCCGCCTTTGATCACTGGTTTCTCGCCTTTGATCACTGGTTTCCCGCCTTTGATCACTGATTTCCCTCCTTTGATCACTGGTTTCTCACCTTTGATCACTGGTTTCTCGCCTTTGATCACTGGTTTCTCGCCTTTGATCACTGGTTTCTCGCCTTTGATCACTGGTTTCTCACCTTTGATCACTGGTTTCTCACCTTTGATCACTGGTTTCTCGCCGTTGATCACTGGTTTCCCGCCTTTGATCACTGGTTTCCCGCCTTTGATCACTGGTTTCTCACCTTTGATCACTGGTTTCTCACCTTTGATCACTGGTTTCTCACCTTTGATCACTGATTTCCCTCCTTTGATCACTGGTTTCTCGCCTTTGATCACTGGTTTCTCGCCTTTGATCACTGGTTTCCCGCCTTTGATCACTGATTTCCCTCCTTTGATCACTGGTTTCTCGCCTTTGATCACTGGTTTCTCGCCTTTGATCACTGGTTTCCCGCCTTTGATCACTGGTTTTTCACCTTTGATCACAGGTTTCCTGCCTTTCATCACTGGTTTCTCACCTTTCATTACTGATTTCCCTCCTTTGATCACTGGTTTCTCGCCTTTGATCACTGGTTTCTCGCCTTTGATCACTGGTTTCTCACCTTTGATCACTGGTTTCCCGCCTTTGATCACTGATTTCCCTCCTTTGATCACTGGTTTCTCGCCTTTGATCACTGGTTTCTCGCCTTTGATCACTGATTTCCCTCCTTTGATCACTGGTTTCCCTCCTTTGATCACTGGTTTCCCGCCTTTGATCACTGATTTCCCTCCTTTGATCACTGGTTTCCCGCCTTTGACCACTGGTTTCCCGCCTTTGATCACTGGTTTTTCACCTTTGATCACTAGTTTCCCGCCTTTGATCACTGGTTTCTCGCCTTTGATCACTGGTTTCTCGCCTTTGATCACTGGTTTCTCACCTTTGATCACTGGTTTCTCACCTTTGATCACTGGTTTCTCACCTTTGATCACTGGTTTCTCGCCTTAAATCACTGGTTTCTCACCTTTGATCACTGGTTTCTCACCTTTGATCACTGGTTTCTCACCTTTGATCACTGGTTTCTCGCCGTTGATCACTGGTTTCCCGCCTTTGATCACTGGTTTCCCGCCTTTGATCACTGGTTTCTCACCTTTGATCACTGGTTTCTCACCTTTGATCACTGGTTTCTCACCTTTGATCACTGGTTTCTCACCTTTGATCACTGGTTTCTCACCTTTGATCACTGGTTTCTCACCTTTGATCACTGGTTTCTCACCTTTGATCACTGGTTTCTCACCTTTGATCACTGATTTCCCTCCTTTGATCACTGGTTTCTCGCCTTTGATCACTGGTTTCTCGCCTTTGATCACTGGTTTCCCGCCTTTGATCACTGGTTTCCCGCCTTTGATCACTGATTTCCCTCCTTTGATCACTGGTTTCTCGCCTTTGATCACTGGTTTCTCGCCTTTGATCACTGGTTTCCCGCCTTTGATCACTGGTTTCTCGCCTTTGATCACTGGTTTCCCGCCTTTGATCACTGATTTCCCTCCTTTGATCACTGGTTTCTCACCTTTGATCACTGGTTTCTCGCCTTTGATCACTGATTTCTCGCCTTTGATCACTGGTTTCTCGCCTTTGATCACTGGTTTCTCACCTTTGATCACTGGTTTCTCACCTTTGATCACTGGTTTCTCGCCGTTGATCACTGGTTTCCCGCCTTTGATCACTGGTTTCCCGCCTTTGATCACTGGTTTCTCACCTTTGATCACTGGTTTCTCACCTTTGATCACTGGTTTCTCACCTTTGATCACTGATTTCCCTCCTTTGATCACTGGTTTCTCGCCTTTGATCACTGGTTTCTCGCCTTTGATCACTGGTTTCCCGCCTTTGATCACTGATTTCCCTCCTTTGATCACTGGTTTCTCGCCTTTGATCACTGGTTTCTCGCCTTTGATCACTGGTTTCCCGCCTTTGATCACTGGTTTTTCACCTTTGATCACAGGTTTCCTGCCTTTCATCACTGGTTTCTCACCTTTCATTACTGATTTCCCTCCTTTGATCACTGGTTTCTCGCCTTTGATCACTGGTTTCTCGCCTTTGATCACTGGTTTCTCACCTTTGATCACTGGTTTCTCACCTTTGATCACTGGTTTCCCGCCTTTGATCACTGATTTCCCTCCTTTGATCACTGGTTTCTCGCCTTTGATCACTGGTTTCTCGCCTTTGATCACTGGTTTCTCGCCTTTGATCACTGGTTTCTCACCTTTGATCACTGGTTTCCCTCCTTTGATCACTGGTTTTTCACCTTTGATCACTGCTTTCCTGCCTTTGATCACTGGTTTCTTGCCTTTGATCACTGATTTCCCTCCTTTGATCACTGGTTTCTCACCTTTGATCACTGGTTTCTCACCTTTGATCACTGTTTTCTCACCTTTGGTCACTGGTTTCCCTCCTTTGATCACTGATTTCCCTCCTTTGATCACTGGTTTCCCGCCTTTGACCACTGGTTTCCCGCCTTTGATCACTGGTTTTTCACCTTTGATCACTAGTTTCCCGCCTTTGATCACTGGTTTCTCGCCTTTGATCACTGGTTTCTCGCCTTTGATCACTGGTTTCTCACCTTTGATCACTGGTTTCTCACCTTTGATCACTGGTTTCTCGCCTTTGATCACTGTTTTTTCACCTTTGATCACTGGTTTCTCACCTTTGATCACTGGTTTCTCACCTTTGATCACTGGTTTCCCAGCCTTTGATCACTAGTTTCTCGCCTTTGATCACTGGTTTCTCACCTTTGATCACTGATTTCCCTCCTTTGATCACTGGTTTCTCGCCTTTGATCACTGGTTTCTCGCCTTTGATCACTGGTTTCCCGCCTTTGATCACTGATTTCCCTCCTTTGATCACTGGTTTCTCGCCTTTGATCACTGGTTTCTCGCCTTTGATCACTGGTTTCCCGCCTTTGATCACTGGTTTCCCGCCTTTGATCACTGGTTTTTCACCTTTGATCACAGGTTTCCTGCCTTTCATCACTGGTTTCTCACCTTTCATTACTGGTTTCTCACCTTTGATCACTGGTTTCTCGCCTTTGATCACTGGTTTCCCGCCTTTGATCACTGATTTCCCTCTTTTGATCACTGGTTTCTCACCTTTGATCACTGGTTTCTCGCCTTTGATCACTGGTTTCTCGCCGTTGATCACTGGTTTCCCGCCTTTGATCACTGGTTTCCCGCCTTTGATCACTGGTTTCTCACCTTTGATCACTGGTTTCTCACCTTTGATCACTGGTTTCTCACCTTTGATCACTGGTTTCTCGCCTTTGATCACTGGTTTCCCGCCTTTGATCACTGATTTCCCTCCTTTGATCACTGGTTTCTCGCCTTTGATCACTGGTTTCTCGCCTTTGATCACTGGTTTCCCGCCTTTGATCACTGATTTCCCTCCTTTGATCACTGGTTTCTCGCCTTTGATCACTGGTTTCTCGCCTTTGATCACTGGTTTCTCACCTTTGATCACTGGTTTCTCACCTTTGATCACTGGTTTCTCGCCTTTGATCACTGGTTTCCCGCCTTTGATCACTGATTTCCCTCCTTTGATCACTGGTTTCTCACCTTTGATCACTGGTTTCTCACCTTTGATCACTAGTTTCTCGCCTTTGATCACTGGTTTCCCGCCTTTGATCACTGATTTCCCTCCTTTGATCACTGGTTTCTCGCCTTTGATCACTGATTTCCCTCCTTTGATCACTGGTTTCTCGCCTTTGATCACTGGTTTCTCGCCTTTGATCACTGGTTTCTCGCCTTTGATCACTGGTTTCTCACCTTTGATCACTGGTTTCCCTCCTTTGATCACTGGTTTCTCGCCTTTGATCACTGGTTTCTCGGCTTTGATCACTGGTTTCCTGCCTTTGATCACTAGTTTCCTTCCTTTGATCACTGGTTTCTCACCTTTGATCACTGGTTTCTCGCCTTTGATCACTGGTTTCTCGGCTTTGATCACTGGTTTCCCGCCTTTGATCACTGGTTTCTCACCTTTGATCACTGGTTTCTCACCTTTGATCACTGGTTTCTCGGCTTTGATCACTGGTTTCCCGCCTTTGATCACTGGTTTTTCACCTTTGATCACTGGTTTCCCGCCTTTGATCACTGGTTTTTCACCTTTGATCACTGGTTTCCTGCCTTTGATCACTGGTTTTTCACCTTTGATCACTGGTTTCTCGCCTTTGATCACTGGTTTCCCGCCTTTGATCACTGGTTTCTCGGCTTTGATCACTGGTTTCTCGCCTTTGATCACTGGTTTCTCGCCTTTGATCACTGGTTTCCTGCCTTTCATCACTAGCCTCCGTGTCGTCCATGTCATCAGTCACTGATTCCCGTCTGCTCCTTCATCACCGTCACTATTTTCACCATCATCTGTGTTGTCCTTATTCTCGCTGTTATCAGCCTTCTCATCTAATCTTGTGATTATTTTTATTTCTATAGAATCGGTATCGGGATTTCCCTGCTTTAGTTGCTTCCTTTGATGCTTCATTTCCAGCTGCTATTTCATCAAAAAGGTGAAGTGACTGCAGAGCTGACATCCAGGTGAGGAAAGAAAAGATCCGCCGCCTTCAGAGCTGCGATCTCCGGGCATTCCCTGCCTGTCCAGTGCCTGCTCAGGGGAGGCAGATTGCTTCATTCCCCCATTGTCGGCTGATCTGGTGTCAGGGGCTCCGCTTCTCCCAGTAGTTGGGACCCTTCATTATCCCCTGGGGCTGAGCGCTCAGCCATGTGACCCGTGCGTTTTCACCATGTCAGGCCGCTGTGCACACTCGTGAAGGCGTCTGTCGTCACAGCGCCGCCGGATGTGTTACTTTGGACCTAAATTTAAAAAGCAATTAAACACTTTATACACAGATAACAAAAGAGCGTCAGCGGCATTAACAGCGAGCGCGACATTGTGCAAGGTGGAGCGCCAGAACGCAGCCGCCCCGCCGCCGCCGCCGCCGCAGGCCTCATCCTCACAATGACAAACCGCGGCCCGTGTTGAAGGCAGAGAATTGGATTTACACAAATTGTTGATGTTCTGTAAACAAGTAAAAGGAACGTGTTAAAAAATAATTATTCGCCTTTTTTTATTTATTATATTTTAAGAAATCGCCTAATAAACTAATTGTTTTCAGAATTCTCATCTGCAAATTTTCCAGGAACTCGTCCGTGAAATCCAAGAAATGCAGCATTTTCCGCAGATTATGCGCCTTTCACTGTTATTTCTTTCTTTTGTTTTTTTTTTTGCTATTTTATTACTATTAATTTTAGGAATTTTGTGATGATGTTTTAGTTTATTGTATTTTTTTATGACTAATATATTTCCAAAATGTATCACTTCATTTTTACTGCTCATTACTGATTCACTCAATCATTGCACATTAAATGTTTTAATTTTAATTCCTATTTTAATATTTTTGCAATAATTTACTATTTTTTATTTTAATAACATACTGTATATATTGTTTTCTTTTTTATTATTGTTACACGGATCTGTGATCTGATCACTAAAAAATGTTTTTAAAGTTTTCACACAGATCCCAATGATAAGAGAATATAAGGCTCACTGGATCCGACTGACGGCTTTTATATGAATAGTCATTAGGGGCCCCCTTTCTGTAATACATCATTGAGGGGGCTGACCATGAGGGGCTGACCATGAGGGGCTGACCATGAGGGGGCTGACCATGAGGGGGCTGTCTATGAGGGGCTGTCCATCAGGGGCTAACCGTGAGGGGCTGACCGTGAGGGGCTGACCATGAGGGGCTGACCATGAGGGGGCTGATCATGAGGGGCTGACCGTGAAGGGCTGACCATGAGGGGCTCACCATGAGGGGGCTGACCATGAGGGGACTGACCATGAGGGGGCTGACCATGAGGGGCTGACCATGAGGGGGCTGACCATGAGGGGGCTGACCGTGAGGGGCTGACCATGAGGGGCTGACCATGAGGGGGCTGACCATGAGGGGCTGACCGTGAAGGGCTGACCATGAGGGGCTGTCCATCAGGGGCTAACCGTGAGGGGCTGACCATGAGGGGCTGAGCATGAGGGGCTGACCATGAGGGGGCTGACCATGAGGGGGCTGACCATGAGGGGCTGACCATGAGGGGCTCACCATGAGAAGGCTGACCATGAGGGGCTGTCCATCAGGGGCTAACCGTGAGGGGCTGACCATGAGGGGCTGAGCATGAGGGGCTCACCATGAGGGGCTGACCATGAGGGGGCTGACCATGAGGGGCTCACCATGAAGGGCTGACTGTGAGGGGCTGACCATGAGGGGCTCACCATGAGGGGGCTGACCATGAGGGGCTGTCCATCAGGGGCTAACCGTGAGGGGCTGACCATGAGAGGCTGAGCATGAGGGGCTCACCATGAGGGGCTGACCATGAGGGGGCTGACCATGAGGGGCTCACCATGAAGGGCTGACTGTGAGGGGCTGACCATGAGGGGGCTGACCAAAAGGGGGCTGACCATGAGGGGCTGACGATGAGGGGCTGACGATGAGGGGCTGACCATGAGGGGCTGACGATGAGGGGCTGACCATGAGGGGCTGACCATGAGGGGGCTGACCATGAGGGGCTGACTGTGAGGGGCTGACCATGAGGGGCTGACCATGAGGGAGCTGACCGTGAGGGGCTGACCATGAGGGAGCTGACCGTGAGGGGCTGACCATGAGGGGCTGACCGTGAGTGGCTGACAGTGAGAATACTGACCATGAGGGGCTGACCATGAGGGGGCTGACCATGAAGGGGCTGACCATGAGGGGGCTGACCATGAGGGGCTGACAGGTGAGAATGCTGACTATGAGGGGCTGTCCATGAGGGGCTGACCATGAGGGGCTGACCATGAGGCGGCTGACCATGAGGGGGCTGACCGTGAGGGGCTGACCGTGAGGGGCTGACCGTGAGGGGCTGACCATGAATGGGCTGTCCATGAGGGGCTGACGGTCAGGGGGAAGATGAGGGGCTGACTGTGAATCGTTTTCTCCTTGTCATTTCTATGTAGCAGTCATTATAATTGCCTAAAGCAATAAATTTAGATCAAGATGGAGACGGTGATGTATTCTGAAATACACGCCCGGGGCACTCATTTGGAAAAATAGAAAAAGCCACACCCCTAGGACGCTTCATAAATAGTCACACCACTTGGACTCTTCACAGATAGTCACACCCATTAGATTCTTCATAGATAGTCCATCCCCATGGAATCTTCACATAGTCCCTCCCCTTGGACTCTTCACAGATAGTCACACCCATTAGATTCTTCATAGATAGTCCATCCCCATGGAATCTTCACATAGTCCCTCCCCTTGGACTCTTCACAGATAGTCACACCCATTAGATTCTTCATAGATAGTCCATCCCCATGGAATCTTCACATAGTCCTTCCCCTTGGACTCTTCAGAGATAGTCTCTCCCCTTGGACTCTTCACAGATAGTCACACCCATTAGATTCTTCATAGATAGTCCCTCCCCTTGGACTCTTCACAGATAGTCACACCCATTAGATTCTTCATAGATAGTCCCTCCCCTTGGACTCTTCACAGATAGTCACACCCATTAGATTCTTCATAGATAGTCCCTCCCCTTGGACTCTTCACAGATAGTCACACCCATTAGATTCTTCATAGATAGTCCCTCCCCTTGGACTCTTCACAGATAGTCACACCCATTAGATTCTTCATAGATAGTCCCTCCCCTTGGACTCTTCACAGATAGTCACACCCATTAGATTCTTCATAGATAGTCCCTCCCCTTGGACTCTTCACAGATAGTCACACCCATTAGATTCTTCATAGATAGTCCCTCCCCTTGGACTCTTCACAGATAGTCACACCCATTAGATTCTTCATAGATAGTCCCTCCCCTTGGACTCTTCACAGATAGTCACACCCATTAGATTCTTCATAGATAGTCCCTCCCCTTGGACTCTTCACAGATAGTCACACCCATTAGATTCTTCATAGATAGTCCCTCCCCTTGGACTCTTCACAGATAGTCACACCCATTAGATTCTTCATAGATAGTCCCTCCCCTTGGACTCTTCACAGATAGTCACACCCATTAGATTCTTCATAGATAGTCCCTCCCCTTGGACTCTTCACAGATAGTCACACCCATTAGATTCTTCATAGATAGTCCCTCCCCTTGGACTCTTCACAGATAGTCACACCCATTAGATTCTTCATAGATAGTCCTTCCCCATGGAATCTTCAGAGATAGTCCTTCCCCTTGGACTCTTCAGAGAAAGTCTCTCCCCTTGGACTCTTCAGAGATAGTCTCTCCCCTTGGACTCTTCACAGAGACCCTCCCCTTGGACTCTTCACAGATAGTCACACCCCTATGACTCCTTACGGATAATCTCCCCATTTTGACTTCTTTCTGCAGCATTCTGCATGATTCTTATTATTCTTTACTCCTCAGATATCATTATGTATAAAAAAAACAGGATCTGATTTCCGGCAATCCAGCTGATCTTCAGTCTAAACCAGCAAGAACTGAGAAAGATATTGTATCACTGGATCACTGGGGAGGAACAGCAGATCACCAGATCACCAGGCAAGAGCATTAGATCACTGATTCAACTAGAAGAAAATGGTAAGAACTGAGAAAAGCAATGGATCACCTGGTGATAGCGGAGAGATCACCAGACAAGAAAACTACCAAGAAATGAAGAAAAGGAAAGAAAATAGAGAGCCACTAGATCCCCTGATTGCTCTGCTTCACTGAGTGAGGAGGACAATAATCCAGCAAGTCAGGGGTGGGGACCTTTTCACTGCCGGGGGCCATCTGGAAATTTCTACCAACCATCGGGGGCCGCACAAAATTATCAGTGTGAAAATTACCCGGCTATATTTGGTCAAGCAATTAATTACCTCGCCCTATTGTGGTGCATGGAGCGGCTTCTCTGTGGTGCGGAGGTGAGGTTTGGTGATACTAATCATGTTTCTTCTCACAACGGCTTTTCCGGGATTGTCTCGGTCTGGAGCAGTCAACTCTTTGTGATAATAAGATTGGTAAATCATATACATCACAACTGACACTGGGACTGCTGTACATACATCACAGGAGGGGCTGGGGGCATATACATCACATAGGAGACGCTGGGACTGCTGTATATACATCCCATAGGAGACACTGGGACTGCTGTATATACATCACATAGGAGACGCTGGAACTGCTGTATATACATCACATAGGAGACGCTGAGACTGCTGTATATACATCACATAGGAGACGCTGGGACTGCTGTATATACAACACATAGGAGACGCTGGGACTGCTGTATATACATCACATAGGGGACACTGGGACTGCTGTATATACATCACATAGGGAACACTGGGACTGCTGTATATACATCACATAGGAGACGCTGGGACTGCTGTATATACAACACATAGGAGACGCTGGCACTGCTGTATATACATCACATAGGAGACACTGGGACTGCTGTATATACACCACACAGGAGACGCTGGGACTGCTGTATATACATCACATAGGAGACGCTGAGACTGCTGTATATACATCACATAGGAGATGCTGGGACTGCTGTATATACAACACATAGGAGACGCTGGGACTGTTGATTATACATCACATAGGAGACGCTGGCACTGCTGTATATACATCACATAGGAGACACTGGGACTGCTGTATATACATCACATAGGAGACGCTGGGACTGCTGTATATACAACACATAGGAGACGCTGGGACTGCTGTATATACAACACATAGGAGACGCTGGGACTGCTGTATATACATCACATAGGAGACGCTGGGACTGCTGTATATACATCACATAGGAGACGCTGGACTGCTGTATATACATCACATAGGGGACACTGGGACTGCTGTATATACATCACATAGGAGACGCTGAGACTGCTGTATATACATCACATAGGAGACACTGGGACTGCTGTACATACATCACATAGGAGACGCTGGCACTGCTGTATATACATCACATAGGAGACACTGGGACTGCTGTATATACATCACATAGGAGACGCTGGGACTGCTGTATATACATCACATAGGAGATGCTGAGACTGCTGTATATACATCACATAGGAGACGCTGTGACTGCTGTTATATACATCACATAGGAGACGCTGGGACTGCTGTATATACATCACATAGGAGACACTGGGACTGCTGTACATACATCACATAGGAGACGCTGGCACTGCTGTATATACATCACATAGGAGACAGTGGGACTGCTGTATATACATCACATAGGAGACACTGCTGTATATATATTAAAGGAGATGCCCCAGCCCCTCCTGTGGTGTATATGCCCCCAGCGTCTCCACTGTGATGTATATGCTCCAGCATCTTTAATGTCATGTATATGCCACCAGCCCCTCCTGTGATTTGTATGACCCAGCCTCTCCTGTGATGTATATGCCCCAGCCTCTCCTGTGATGTATATGCCCCAGCCTCTCCTGTGATGTATATGCCCCAGCCTCTCCTGTGATGTATATGCCCCAGCCTCTCCTGTGATGTATATGCCCCAGCCCCTCCTGTGATGTATATGCCCCAGCCCCTCCTGTGATGTATATGCCCCAGCCCCTCCTGTGATGTATATGCGCCAGCCCCTCCTGTGATGTATATGGCCCCAGTGTCTCCTGTGATGTATATGCTCCAACCTCGCCTGTGATATATACATTACAGGAGACGCTGGGGCATATACATCACATGAGGGGCTGGAAGCATATACATCACTGGAGGGGCTGGGCATACAGATCACTAGGGGGACTGGGAGAATATACAGTGCTGGCCAAAAATATTGGCACCCCTGCAATTTTGTCATATAATACTCAGTTTCTTCTTGGAAATGATTGCAATCACAAATTCTTTGCTATTATTATCTTCATTTATTTTGCTTGCAATGAAAAAACACAAAAGAGAATGAAACAAAAATCAAATCATTGATCATTTCACACAAAACTCCAAAAATGGGCCAGACAAAAGTATTGGCACCCTTAGCCTAATACTTGATTGCACAACCTTTAGCCAAAATAACTGCGCACAACCGCTTCCGGTGACCATCAATGAGTTTCTTACAATGCTCTGCTGGAATTTTAGACCATTCTTCTTTGGTAAACTGCTGCAGGTCCCTGAGATTTGAAGGGGGTCTTCTCCAAACTGCCATTTTGAGATCTCTCCACAGGTCTTCTATGGGGTTCAGGTCTAGACTCATTGCTGGACACTTTAGTAGTCTCTAGTGCTTTCTCTCAAACCATTTTATAGTGCTTTTTGAAGTGTGTTTTGGGTCATTGTCCTGCTGGAAGACCCATGACCTCTGAGGGAGACCCAGCTTTCTCACACTGGGCCCTACATTATGCTGCAAAATGTGTTGGTAGTCTTCAGACTTCATAATGCCATGCACACGGTCAAGCAGTCCAGTGCCAGAGGCAGCAAAGCAACCCCAAAACATCAGGGAACCTCCGCCATGTTTGACTGTAGGGATAGTGTTCTTTTCTTTGAATGCCTCTTTTTTTTCCTGTAAACTCTATGTTGATGGCTTTTCCCAAAAAGCTCTACTTTTGTCTCATCTGACCAGAGAACATTCTTCCAAAACGTTTTAGGCTTTCTCAGGTAAGTTTTGGCAAACTCCAGCCTGGCTTTTTTATGTCTCGGGGTAAGAAGTGGGGTCCTCCTGGGTATCCTACCATACAGTCCCTTTTCATTCAGACGCTGACGGATAGTACGGGGTGACACTGTTGTACCCTCGGACTGCAGGGCAGCTTGAACTTGTTTGGATGGTAGTCGAGGTTCTTTATCCACCACCCGCACAATCTTGCGTTGAAATCTCTCGGCAATTCTTCTTTTCCTTCCACATCTAGGGAGGTTAGCCGCAGTGCCATGGGCTTTACACTTCCTGATGACACTGCGCACCGTAGACGCAGGAACGTTCAGGTCTTTGGAGATGGACTTGTAGCCTTGAGATTGCTCATGCTTCCTCACAATGTGGAGTCTCAGTCCTCAGACAGTTCTTTGGTCTTCTTTCTTTTCTCCATGCTCAATGTGGTGCACACAAGGACATAGGACAGAGGTTGCGTCAACTTTAATCCATGTCACCTGCTGCAAGTGTGATTTATTATTGCCAGCCCCTGTTAGGTGCCACAGGTAAGTTACAGGCGCTGTTATTACACAAATTACAGAAGCAGCACAAGATTATTCACACAGCGCCAATACTTTTCTCCACCCCCTTTATGTTTGGTGGGGAATTATAGCCAATTTGGCTTTATGACAATATTTTTTAATTTTTTTTCATGGAAGATAAATTAAATGAATAATAATAAGTTTTATTTCTATAGCGCCAACATATTCCGCAGCGCTGTACAATTCAGAGGGGACACGTACAGACAATAGGAGACAATACAAAATAAAATTCAGATCCCAGGAGGAGCGAGGGCCGCGCTCGCCAGCTCCAGTCTATGAGGGAATAGGGGGGCACAGGAGGTGAATGGAGGGGAAGCTTGTTATATATGGTCCAGCCATCGATTTAATAGGGGGTTCACAACTCGCTGCATGGACCGGTCACCAGCCAGAATATATACCGGTACAGAGAGTAAAAAGTACACGGAGAGGAGGGAACCAGAAGATCCAGGGGACAAGAATGGGCAGTACATTATATAAAGGGCAGACAGGGACTAGATTAGGTCAGGGCGGGGAGGGGATAGGCCGCTCTAAAGACATGAGTTTTTAGGGCCGCTTATAGGTGTGGATGTTGGGAATTAATCGGATTGCTCTTGGTAGTGTGTTCCAGAGCATAGGCGCAGCGCGTGAGAAATCCTGAAGACGGGAGTGGGAGGTTCCAATTGTTGAGGATGTCAGTCTTAGGCCATTAGCAGAGCGGAGGGCACGGGTGGGGTGATAGAAATGAGGAGAAGATGTGGGGCGGTGCAGAACCGTGGAGAGGACGGGTGGGGTGATAGAAATGAGGAGGAGATGTAGGGGGGTGCAGAACCGTGGAGAGGACGGGTGGGGTGATAGAAATGAGGAGGAGATGTAGGGGGGTGCAGAACTGTGGAGGGCACGGGTGGGGTGATAGAAATGAGGAGGAGATGTAGGGGGGTGCAGAACTGTGGAGAAGACGGGTGAGGTGATAGAGATGAAGAGGAAATGTAGGGGGGTGCAGAACCGTGGAGAGGACGGGTGAGGTGATAGAGCTGAGGAGGAGATGTAAGGGGGTGCAGAACCGTGGAGAGGACGGGTGAGGTGATAGAGATGAGGAGGAGATGTAAGGGGGTGCAGAACTGTGGAGAAGACGGGTGAGGTGATAGAGATGAAGAGATGTAGGGGGGTGCAGAACCGTGGAGAGGACAGGTGAGGTGATAGAGCTGAGGAGAAGATGTAGGGGGGTGCAGAGCTGTGGAGAGGACGGGTGGGGTGATAGAGCTGAGGAGGAGATGTAGGGGGTGCAGCACTGTGGAGAGGACGGGGAGGTGATAGAGATGAGGAGGAGATGTAGGGGGTGCAGAACCGTGGAGAGGACGGGTAGATGATAGAGATGAGGAGGAGATGTAGCGGGGTGCAGAACCGTGGAGAGGACGGGTGGGGTGATAGAGATGAGGAGGAGATGTAGCGGGGTGCAGAACCGTGGAGAGGACGGGTGGGGTGATAGAGCTGAGGAGGAGATGTAGGGGGTGCAGAACCGTGGAGAGGACGGGTGAGGTGATAGAGATGAGGAGGAGATGTAGGGGGGTGCAGAACCGTGGAGAGCTTTGTGGGTGAGAGTGATAAGTTTATGTTGGATTCTGTAGCGGATGGGTAACCAGTGCAATGACTGGCAAATGAAGATAATACCAAAGAATGTGTGATTGCAATCATTTTCAGGAAGAAGCTGAGTATTATCTGACAGAATTGCAGGGGTGCCAATACTTTTGGCCAGCACTGTACGTCACAAAAGAGGCTGAGGGCATATACATCTCTGGGAGGAACAGATATGACTTGGGGGCGCACAGACAGCACTGGAGGGCACGGAGAGCACTGGGGGGGGCACGGACAGCACTGGAGGGCACGGAGAGCACTGGGGGGGGGGGGCACGGACAGCACTGGAGGGCACGGAGAGCACTGGGGGGGGGGCACGGACAGCACTAGGGGGGGGCACGGACAGCACTGGGGGGGGGGCACGGACAGCACTAGGGGGGGGCACGGACAGCACTGGGGGGGGGGGCACGGACAGCACTGGAGGGCACGGAGAGCACTGGGGGGGGGGGGGGGCACGGACAGCACTGGAGGGGGCACGGACAGCACTGGGGGGGGGCACAGACAGCACTAGGGGGGGGCACGGACAGCACTGGGGGGGGCACAGACAGCACGGGGGGGGCACAGACAGCACGGGGGGGGCACAGACAGCACGGGGGGGGCACAGACAGCACGGGGGGGGCACAGACAGCACTGGGGGGGCACGGACAGCACTGGGGGGGGCACGGACAGCACTGGGGGGGGCACGGACAGCACTGGGGGGGGGCACGGACAGCACTGGGGGGGGCACGGACAGCACTGGGGGGGGGGCACGGACAGCACTGGGGGGGGGGCACGGACAGCACTGGGGGGGGGGGCACGGACAGCACTGGGGGGGGGGCACGGACAGCACTGGGGGGGGCACGGACAGCACTGGGGGGGCACGGACAGCACTGGGGGGGCACGGACAGCACTGGGGGGGGGCACGGACAGCACTGGGGGGGGCACGGACAGCACTGGGGGGGGCACGGACAGCACTGGGGGGGGCACGGACAGCACTGGGGGGGGCACGGACAGCACTGGGGGGGGCACGGACAGCACTGGGGGGGGCACGGACAGCACTGGGGGGGGCACGGACAGCACTGGGGGGGGCACGGACAGCACTGGGGGGGGCACGGACAGCACTGGGGGGCACGGACAGCACTGGGGGGCACGGACAGCACTGGGGGGCACGGACAGCACTGGGGGGGGCACGGACAGCACTGGGGGGGGCACGGACAGCACTGGGGGGCTAGGGGGAAACTGACAACACATACAGAGCACAGACATCGCAACGGGGGCGCAGACAGCATGGAGGAGCATGGACATCACTGGGGGGCACAGCACTAGGGGTGGCACACAGCTCTGGGGGGGGGGGAGGGGGCACACAGACCTAGGGGAGGGGGACACACAGACCAAGGGGAGGCAGGGGGGCACACAGACCTAGGGGAGGGAGAGGGGCACGCAGACCTAGGGGAGGGAGGGGGGCATACAGACCTAGGGGAGGGAGAGTGGGCACACAGACCTGGGGGAGGGAGAGTGGGCACACAGACCTGGGGGAGGGAGAGTGGGCACACAGACCTGGGGGAGGGAGAGTGGGCACACAGACCTGGGGGAGTGAGAGTGGGCACACAGACCTGGGGGAGGGAGAGTGGGCACACAGACCTGGGGGAGGGAGAGTGGGCACACAGACCTGGTGGAGGGAGGGGGGCACACAGACCTGGTGGAGGGAGAGGGGGCACACAGACCTGGTGGAGGGAGGGGGGCACACAGGCCTGGTGGAGGGAGGGGGGCACACAGGCCTGGTGGAGGGAGGGGGGCACACAGACCTGGTGGAGGGAGGGGGGCACACAGGCCTGGTGGAGGGAGGGGGGCACACAGGCCTGGTGGAGGGAGGGGGGCACACAGACCTGGTGGAGGGAGAGGGGGCACACAGACCTGGTGGAGGGAGAGGGGGCACACAGACCTGGTGGAGGGAGGGGGGCACACAGGCCTGGTGGAGGGAGGGGGGCACACAGGCCTGGTGGAGGGAGGGGGGCACACAGACCTGGTGGAGGGAGGGGGGCACACAGGCCTGGTGGAGGGAGGGGGGCACACAGGCCTGGTGGAGGGAGGGGGGCACACAGACCTGGTGGAGGGAGGGGGGCACACAGACCTGGTGGAGGGAGGGGGGCACAGGCCTGGTGGAGGGAGGGGGGCACACAGACCTGGTGGAGGGAGGGGGGCACACAGACCTGGGGGAGGGAGAGGGGGCACACAGACCTGGTGGAGGGAGGGGGGCACACAGACCTGGTGGAGGGAGGGGGGCACACAGACCTGGTGGAGGGAGGGGGGCACACAGACCTGGTGGAGGGAGGGGGGCACACAGACCTGGTGGAGGGAGGGGGGCACACAGACCTGGTGGAGGGAGGGGGGCACACACACCTGGTGGAGGGAGGGGGGCACACAGACCTGGTGGAGGGAGGGGGGCACACAGGCCTGGTGGAGGGAGGGGGGGCACACAGACCTGGTGGAGGGAGGGGGGCACACAGACCTGGTGGAGGGAGGGGGGCACACAGGCCTGGTGGAGGGAGGGGGGCACACACACCTGGTGGAGGGAGGGGGGCACACAGACCTGGTGGAGGGAGGGGGGCACACAGACCTGGTGGAGGGAGGGGGGCACACAGACCTGGTGGAGGGAGGGGGGCACACAGACCTGGTGGAGGGAGGGGGGCACACAGACCTGGTGGAGGGAGGGGGGCACACAGACCTGGTGGAGGGAGGGGGGCACACAGGCCTGGTGGAGGGAGGGGGGCACACAGACCTGGTGGAGGGAGGGGGGCACACAGGCCTGGTGGAGGGAGGGGGGCACACAGACCTGGTGGAGGGAGGGGGGCACACAGGCCTGGTGGAGGGAGGGGGGCACACAGGCCTGGTGGAGGGAGGGGGGCACACAGGCCTGGTGGAGGGAGGGGGGCACACAGACCTGGTGGAGGGAGGGGGGCACACAGACCTGGTGGAGGGAGGGGGGCACACAGACCTGGTGGAGGGAGGGGGGCACACAGACCTGGTGGAGGGAGGGGGGCACAGACCTGGTGGAGGGAGGGGGGCACAGACCTGGTGGAGGGAGGGGGGCACAGACCTGGTGGAGGGAGGGGGGCACACAGGCCTGGTGGAGGGAGGGGGGCACACAGACCTGGTGGAGGGAGGGGGGCACACAGACCTGGTGGAGGGAGGGGGGCACACAGACCTGGTGGAGGGAGGGGGGCACACAGACCTGGTGGAGGGAGGGGGGCACACAGACCTGGTGGAGGGAGGGGGGCACACAGACCTGGTGGAGGGAGGGGGGCACACAGACCTGGTGGAGGGAGGGGGGCACACAGGCCTGGTGGAGGGAGGGGGGCACACAGACCTGGTGGAGGGAGGGGGGCACACAGACCTGGGGGAGGGAGAGGGGGCACACACCTGGTGGAGGGAGGGGGGCACACAGACCTGGTGGAGGGAGGGGGGCACACAGGCCTGGTGGAGGGAGGGGGGCACACAGACCTGGTGGAGGGAGGGGGGCACACAGACCTGGTGGAGGGAGGGGGGCACACAGGCCTGGGGGAGGGAGGGGGGCACACAGGCCTGGTGGAGGGAGGGGGGGCACACAGGCCTGGTGGAGGGAGGGGGGCACACAGACCTGGTGGAGGGAGGGGGGCACACAGACCTGGGGGAGGGAGAAGGGGCACACAGGCCTGGTGGAGGGAGGGGGGCACACAGACCTGGTGGAGGGAGGGGGGCACACAGACCTGGTGGAGGGAGGGGGGCACACAGGCCTGGTGGAGGGAGGGGGGCACACAGACCTGGTGGAGGGAGGGGGGCACACAGACCTGGTGGAGGGAGGGGGGCACACAGACCTGGTGGAGGGAGGGGGGCACACAGGCCTGGTGGAGGGAGGGGGGCACACAGACCTGGTGGAGGGAGGGGGGCACACAGTCCTGGTGGAGGGAGGGGGGCACACAGACCTGGGGGAGGGAGAGGGGGCACACACCTGGTGGAGGGAGGGGGGCACACAGACCTGGGGGAGGGAGAAGGGGCACACAGACCTGGTGGAGGGAGGGGGGCACACAGACCTGGTGGAGGGAGGGGGGCACACAGACCTGGTGGAGGGAGGGGGGCACACAGACCTGGTGGAGGGAGGGGGGCACACAGACCTGGTGGAGGGAGGGGGGCACACAGGCCTGGGGGAGGGAGGGGGGCACACAGGCCTGGTGGAGGGAGGGGGGCACACAGGCCTGGTGGAGGGAGGGGGGCACACAGACCTGGTGGAGGGAGGGGGGCACACAGACCTGGTGGAGGGAGGGGGGCACACAGACCTGGTGGAGGGAGGGGGGCACACAGACCTGGTGGAGGGAGGGGGGCACACAGGCCTGGTGGAGGGAGGGGGGCACACAGGCCTGGTGGAGGGAGGGGGGCACACAGGCCTGGTGGAGGGAGGGGGGCACACAGACCTGGTGGAGGGAGGGGGGCACACAGACCTGGTGGAGGGAGGGGGGCACACAGGCCTGGTGGAGGGAGGGGGGCACACAGGCCTGGTGGAGGGAGGGGGGCACACAGACCTGGTGGAGGGAGGGGGGCACACAGGCCTGGTGGAGGGAGGGGGGCACACAGGCCTGGTGGAGGGAGGGGGGCACACAGACCTGGTGGAGGGAGGGGGGCACACAGACCTGGTGGAGGGAGGGGGGCACACAGACCTGGTGGAGGGAGGGGGGCACACAGACCTGGTGGAGGGAGGGGGGCACACAGACCTGGTGGAGGGAGGGGGGCACACAGACCTGGTGGAGGGGGGGGGGCACACAGACCTGGTGGAGGGAGGGGGGCACACAGGCCTGGTGGAGGGAGGGGGGCACACAGACCTGGTGGAGGGAGGGGGGCACACAGACCTGGTGGAGGGAGGGGGGCACACAGGCCTGGTGGAGGGAGGGGGGCACACAGACCTGGTGGAGGGAGGGGGGCACACAGGCCTGGTGGAGGGAGGGGGGCACACAGACCTGGTGGAGGGAGGGGGGCACACAGACCTGGTGGAGGGAGGGGGGCACACAGACCTGGTGGAGGGAGGGGGGCACACACACCTGGTGGAGGGAGGGGGGCACAGACCTGGTGGAGGGAGGGGGGCACACAGGCCTGGTGGAGGGAGGGGGGCACACAGACCTGGTGGAGGGAGGGGGGCACACAGACCTGGTGGAGGGAGGGGGGCACACAGACCTGGTGGAGGGAGGGGGGCACACAGACCTGGTGGAGGGAGGGGGGCACAGACCTGGTGGAGGGAGGGGGGCACAGACCTGGTGGAGGGAGGGGGGCACACAGACCTGGTGGAGGGAGGGGGGCACAGACCTGGGGGAGGGAGGGGGGCACACAGACCTGGTGGAGGGAGGGGGGCACACAGACCTGGAGGAGGGAGGGGGGCACACAGACCTGGTGGAGGGAGGGGGGCACACAGACCTGGGGGAGGGAGGGGGGCACACAGACCTGGGGGAGGGAGGGGGGCCACACAGACCTGGTGGAGGGAGGGGGGCACACAGACCTGGGGGAGGGAGGGGGGCACACAGACCTGGGGGAGGGAGGGGGGCACACAGACCTGGGGGAGGGAGGGGGGCACACAGACCTGGTGGAGGGAGGGGGGCACACAGACCTGGGGGAGGGAGGGGGGCACACAGACCTGGTGGAGGGAGGGGGGCACACAGGCCTGGTGGAGGGAGGGGGGCACAGACCTGGTGGAGGGAGGGGGGCACAGACCTGGTGGAGGGAGGGGGGCACAGACCTGGGGGAGGGAGGGGGGCACACAGACCTGGTGGAGGGAGGGGGGCACACAGGCCTGGTGGAGGGAGGGGGGCACACAGACCTGGTGGAGCGGGAGCAGAGGGAGCGGGCACATACTATAGCACAGGGGGATCTGCACGCAGCAAGGGAGCGCGCTCCGGTATCTCAGTGGGAGCGGGGCTTCTGTGGGACGGGACGAAACTGCTGACCCCGCCCACAAAACACATCCCGCGCACACAGGCACTGAATGCGCGTCCTCGCAGCGCACGTGAGGATTTAAAGGGCCGGCAGCCAACAAGAAGCATCTGCCGGCAGATTACCAGGAGCCACAACAAAAGTCTTCCCGGAGGTGCTCTACTGAAATACTCTGTGCTGCTGGTAGGCGTTCTGCCAGTATATAACTCTGGACTCAACTCTCCTGAAATAATCTGTGCTGCTGGGAAGCGTCCTGCCTGTATATATATCAAGACGTTTTTCTCCTGAAATACTCTGTGCTGCTGGGAGGCGTCCAGCCAGTATATAACTCAGGACTCTCCTCTCCTGAAATACTCTGTGCTGCTGGGAGGCGTCCTGCCAGTATATAATTCAGGATGCTCCTCTCCTGAAATACTCTGTGCTGCTGGGAGGCGTCCTACCAGTATATACCTAAGGACTCTCTTCTCCTGAAATACTCTGTGCTGCTGAGAGGACTCCTGCCAGTATGTAACTCAGGACGCTCCTCTCCTGAAATACTCTGTGCTGCTGGGAGGCGTCCTGCCAGTATATAGCTCAGGACTCTGCTCTCCTGAAATAATCTGTGCTGCTGGAGGAGTCCTGCCAGTATATAACTCAGGACGTTGCTCTCCTGAAATACTCTATGTTGCTGGGAGGCGTCATGCCAATATATACCTCAGGACTCTCCTCTCCTGAAATACTCTGTGCTGCTGGGAGGAGTCCTGCCAGTATATAACTCAGGACGCTCTTCTCCTGAAATACTCTGTGCTGCTGGGAGGCATCCTGCCAGTATATAATTCAGGACGCTCTTCTCCTGAAATACTCTGTGCTGCTGGGAGGAGTCCTGCCAGTATATAACTAAAGACTCTGCTCCCCTGAAATACTCTGTGCTGCTGGAAGGCGTCCTGCCAGTATATAACTCACGACGTTGCTCTCCTGAAATACTCTGTGCTGCTGGGAGGCGTCCTGCCAGTATATAACTCAGGAAGATCTTCTACTGAAATACTCTGTGCTGCTGGGAGGAGTCCTGCCAGTATATAACTAAAGACTCTGCTCCCCTGAAATACTCTGTGCTGCTGGAAGGCGTCCTGCCAGTATATAACTCAGGACGTTGCTCTCCTGAAATACTCTGTGCTGCTGGGAGGCGTCCTGCCACTATATAACTCAGGAAGCTCTTCTCCTGAAATACTCTGTGCTGCTGGGAGGCGTCCTGCCAGTATATAACTCAGGAAGCTCTTCTCCTGAAATACTCTGTGCTGCTGGGAGGCGTCCTGCCAGTATATAACTCAGGACATTTCTGTGCTGAAATACTTTGTGCTTATGGGAGGCGTCCTGCCAGTATATAACTCACGACGTTGCTCTCCTGAAATACTCTGTGCTGCTTTGAGGCGTCCTGCCAGTATATAACTCAGGAAGCTCTTCTCCTGAAATACTTTGTGCTGCTGGGAGGCGTCCTGCCAGTATATAACTAAGGACGCTCTTCTCCTAAAATACTCTGTACTGCTAGGAGGCATCCTGCCAGTATATAACTCAGGACGCTCTTCTGAAATACTCTGTGCTGCTGGGAGGCGTCCTGCCAGTATATAACTCACGACGTTGCTCTCCTGAAATACTCTGTGCTGCTGGGAGGCGTCCTGCCAGTATATAACTCACGACGTTGCTCTCCTGAAATACTCTGTACTGCTGGGAGGCATCCTGCCAGTATATATCTCAGGACGCTCCTCTCCTGAAATACTCTGTGCTGCTGTCCTGCCAGTATGTAGCTCAGGACGTTCTTCTCCTAAAATACTCTGTGCTGCTGGGAGGAGTCCTGCCAGTATATAACTCAGGAAGCTCTTCTCCTGAAATACTCTGTGCTGCTGGGAGGCGTCTTGCCAGTATATAACTCAGGACGTTGCTCTCCTGAAATACTCTGTGCTGCTGGGAGGAGTCCTGCCAGTATATAACTCAGAACGCTCTTCTGAAATACTCTGTGCTGCTGGGAGGCGTCCTGCCAGTATATAACTCAGGACGTTGCTCTCCTGAAATACTCTGTGCTGCTGGGAGGCGTCCTGCCAGTATATAACTAAAGACTCTGCTCCCCTGAAATACTCTGTGCTGCTGGAAGGCGTCCTGCCAGTATATAACTCAGGACGCTCCTCTCCTGAAATACTCTGTGCTGCTGGGAGACGTCCTGCCAGTATATAACTCACGACGTTGCTCTCCTGAAATACTCTGTGCTGCTGGGAAGCGTCCTGCCAGTATATAACTCAGGAATCTCTTCTCCTGAAATACTCTGTGCTGCTGGGAGGAGTCCTGCCAGTATATAACTAAAGACTCTGATCCCCTGAAATACTCTGTGCTGCTGGAAGGCGTCCTGCCAGTATATAACTCAGGACTCTCCTCTCCTGAAATGCTCTGTGCTGCTGGGAGGCGTCCTGCCAGTATATAACTCAGGACTCTCCTCTCCTGAAATGCTCTGTGCTGCTGGGAGACGTCCTGCCAGTATATAGCTTACGACGTTGCTCTCCTGAAATACTCTGTGCTGCTGGGAGGCGTCCTGCCAGTATATAACTCAAGAAGCTCTTCTTCTGAAATACTCTGTGCTGCTGGGAGGCATCCTGCCAGTATATAACTCAGGACGTTCTTATGAAATACTCTGTGCTGCTGGGAGGCGTCCTGCCAGTATATAACTCAGGACATTTCTGTGCTGAAATACTTTGTGCTGCTGGGAGGCGTCCTGCCAGTATATAACTCACGACGTTGCTCTCCTGAAATACTCTGTGCTGCTTTGAGGCGTCCTGCCAGTATATAACTCAGGAAGCTCTTCTCCTGAAATACTTTGTGCTGCTGGGAGGCGTCCTGCCAGTATATAACTCACGACGTTGCTCTCCTGAAATACTCTGTGCTGCTTTGAGGCATCCTGCCAGTATATAACTCAGCACGCTCTTCTGAAATACTCTGTGCTGCTGGGAGGCGTCCTGCCAGTATATAACGTACGACGTTGCTCTCCTGAAATACTCTGTGCTGCTGGGAGTCGTCCTGCCAGTATATAACTCACGACGTTGCTCTCCTGAAATACTCTGTGCTGCTGGGAGGAGTCCTGCCAGTATATAAGTCAGGACTCTCCTCTCCTGAAATACTCTGTGCTGCTGGGAGGCGTCCTGCCAGTATATAACTCAGGACTCTCCTCTCCTGAAATACTCTGTGCTGCTGGGAAGCGTCCTGCCAGTATATAACTCAGTACTCTGCTCTCCTGAAATACTCTGTGCTGCTGAGAGTCGTCCTGCCAGTATTTAACTCAGGACTCTCCTCTCCTGAAATACTCTGTGCTGCTGGGAAGCGTCCTGCCAGTATATAACTCAGGACTCTCCTCTCCTGAAATACTCTGTGCTGCTGGGAGGAGTCCTGGCAGTATATAACTCAGGACTCTCCTCTCCTGAAATGCTCTGTGCTGCTGGGACACGTCCTGCCAGTATAAAACTCAGTACTCTGCTCTCCTGAAATACTCTGTGCTGCTGAGAGTCGTCCTGCCAGTATTTAACTCAGGACTCTCCTCTCCTGAAATGCTCTGTGCTGCTGGGAAGCGTCCTGCCAGTATATAAGTCAGGACTCTCCTCTCCTGAAATACTCTGTGCTGCTGGGAGGCGTCCTGCCAGTATATAACTCAGGACTCTCCTCTCCTGAAATACTCTGTGCTGCTGGGAAGCGTCCTGCCAGTATATAACTCAGTACTCTGCTCTCCTGAAATACTCTGTGCTGCTGAGAGTCGTCCTGCCAGTATTTAACTCAGGACTCTCCTCTCCTGAAATACTCTGTGCTGCTGGGAAGCGTCCTGCCAGTATATAACTCAGGACTCTCCTCTCCTGAAATACTCTGTGCTGCTGGGAGGAGTCCTGGCAGTATATAACTCAGGACTCTCCTCTCCTGAAATACTCTGTGCTGCTGGGAGGCGTCCTGCCAGTATATAACTCAGGACTCTCCTCTCCTGAAATACTCTGTGCTGTTGGGAGGCGTCCTGCCAGTATATAACTCAGGACTCTCCTCTCCTGAAATGCTCTGTGCTGCTGGGACACGTCCTGCCAGTATAAAACTCAGTACTCTGCTCTCCTGAAATACTCTGTGCTGCTGAGAGTCGTCCTGCCAGTATTTAACTCAGGACTCTCCTCTCCTGAAATGCTCTGTGCTGCTGGGAAGCGTCCTGCCAGTATATAACTCAGGACTCTCCTCTCCTGAAATACTCTGTGCTGCTGGGAGGAGTCCTGCCAGAATATAACTCAGGAATCTCCTCTCCTGAAATCCTCTGTGCTGCTGGGAGGTGACCTGCCACTATAAAACTCAGTAATCTGCTCTCCTGAAATACTCTGTGCTGCTGGGAGGCGTCCTGCCAGGATATAACTCAGGACACTCCTCTCCTGAAATACTCTGTGCTGCTGGTAGGCGTCCTGCCAGTATATAACTCAGGACTCTCCTCTCCTGAAATACTCTGTGCTGCTGGGAGGCGTCCTGCCAGTATGTAACTCAGGACGCTCTTCTCTCCTGAAATACTCTGTGCTGCTGGGAGGTTTCCTGCCAGTATTTAACTCAGGAATCTCCTCTCCTGAAATACTCTGTGCTGCTGAGAGTCGTCCTGCCAGTATTTAACTCAGGAATCTCCTCTCCTGAAATACTCTGTGCTGCTGAGAGTCGTCCTGCCAGGATATAACTCAGGAATCTCCTCTCCTGAAATCCTCTGTGCTGCTGGGAGGCGTCCTGCCAGTATATAACTCAGGACTCTCCTCTCCTGAAATACTCTGTGCTGCTGGGAGGCGTCGTGCCAGTATATAACTCAGGACTCTCCTCTCCTGAAATACTCTGTGCTGCTGGGAGGCGTCCTGCCAGTATGTAACTCAGGACGCTCTTCTCCTGAAATACTCTGTGCTGCTGGGAGGTTTCCTGCCAGTATATAAGTCAGGACGCTCCTCTCCTGAAATACTCTGTGCTGCTGGGAGGCGTCCTGCCAGTATGTAACTCAGGACTCTCCTCTCCTGAAATACTCTGTGCTGCTGGGAGGAGTCCTGGCAGTATGTAACTCAGGACGCTCTTCTCCTGAAATACTCTGTGCTGCTGGGAGGTTTCCTGCCAGTATATAAGTCAGGACGCTCCTCTCCTGAAATACTCTGTGCTGCTGGGAGGAGTCCTGCCAGTATATAACTCAGGACGTTCTTCTCCTAAAATACTCTGTGCTGCTGGGAGGTGTCCTGCCAGTTTATAACTCAGGACGCTCTTCTCCTGAAATACTCTGTGCTGCTGGGAGGAGTCCTGGCAGTATATAACTCAAGACTCTCCTCTCCTGAAATACTCTGTGCTGCTGGGAGGCGTCCTGCCGGTATATAACTCAGGAGTCTCCTCTCCTGAAATACTCTGTGCTGCTGGGAGGTATATAACTCAGTACTCTGCTCTCCTGAAATACTCTGTGCTGCTGGGAGGCGTCCTGCCAGTATAAAACTCAGTACTCTGCTCTCCTGAAATACTCTGTGCTGCTGAGATTCGTGCTGCCAGTATTTAAGTCAGGACTCTCCTCTCCTGAAATACTCTGTGCTGCTGGGAAGCGTCCTGCCAGTATATAAATCAGGACTCTCCTCTCCTGAAATACTCTGTGCTGCTGGGAGGAGTCCTGACAGGATATAACTCAGGAATCTCCTCTCCTGAAATCCTCTGTGCTGCTGGAAGGCGTCCTTCCAGTATATAACTCAGGAATCTCCTCTCCTGAAATCCTCTGTGCTGCTGGGAGGCGTCCGGCCAGTATATAACTCAGGACTCTCCTCTCCTGAAATACTTTGTGCTGCTGGGAGGCGTCCTGCCAGTATATAAGTCAGGACTCTCCTCTCCTAAAATACTCTGTGCTGCTGGGAGGCGTCCTGCCAGTATATAACTCAGGACTCTCCTCTCCTGAAATACTCTGTGCTGCTGGGAGGCGTCCTGCCAGTATGTAACTCAGGACGCTCTTCTCCTGAAATACTCTGTGCTGCTTGGAGGAGTTCTGTCAGGATATAACTCAGGACTTTCCTCTCCTGAAATACTCTGTGCTGCTGGGAGGCGTCCTGCCAGTATTTAACTCAGGACTCTCCTCTCCTGAAATACTCTGTGCTGCTGGGAGGAATCCTGCCAGGATATAACTCAGGAATCTCCTCTCCTGAAATCCTCTGTGCTGCTGGGAGGCGTCCTTCGAGTATATAACTCAGGACACTCCTCTCCTGAAATACTCTGTGCTGCTGGGAGGTGTCCTGCCAGGATATAACTCAGGAATCTCCTCTCCTGAAATCCTCTGTGCTGCTGGGAGGCGTCCGGCCAGTATATAACTCAGGACTCTCCTCTCCTGAAATACTCTGTGCTGCTGGGAGGCGTCCTGCCAGTATATAACTCAGGACTCTCCTCTCCTGAAATACTCTGTGCTGCTGGGAGGCGTCCGGCCAGTATATAACTCAGGAATCTCCTCTCCTGAAATCCTCTGTGCTGCTGGGAGGAGTCCGGCCAGTATATAACTCAGGACACTCCTCTCCTGAAATACTCTGTGCTGCTGGGAGGCGTCCTGCCAGGATATAACTCAGGAATCTCCTCTCCTGAAATCCTCTGTGCTGCTGGGAGGCGTCCGGCCAGTATATAACTCAGGACTCTCCTCTCCTGAAATACTCTGTGCTGCTGGGAGGCGTCCTGCCAGTATATAACTCATGACTCTCCTCTCCTGAAATACTCTATGCTGCTGGGAGCCGTCCTGCCAGTATATAACTCAGGACTCTCCTCTCCTGAAATACTCTGTGCTGCTGGGAGGAGTCCTGCCAGTATATAACTCAGGAATCTCCTCTCCTGAAATCCTCTGTGCTGCTGGGAGGCGTCCTTCGAGTATATAACTCAGGACACTCCTCTCCTGAAATACTCTGTGCTGCTGGGAGGTGTCCTGCCAGGATATAACTCAGGACGCTCTTCTGAAATACTCTGTGCTGCTGGGAGGCGTCCTGCCAGTATATAACTCAAGACGCTCTTCTACTGAAATACTCTGTGCTGCTGGGAGGTGTCCTGCCAGTATATAACTCAGGACTCTCCTCTCCTGAAATACTCTGTGCTGCTGGGAGGTGTCCTGCCAGTATATAACTCAGGACTCTCCTCTCCTGAAATAGTCTGTGCTGCTGGGAGGAGTCCTGCCAGGATATAACTCAGGAATCTCCTCTCCTGAACTCCTCTGTGCTGCTGGGAGGCGTCCTTCCAGTATATAACTCAGGACACTCCTCTCCTGAAATACTCTGTGCTGCTGGGAGGTGTCCTGCCAGTATATAACTCAGGACTCTCCTCTCCTGAAATTCTCTGTGCTGCTGGGAGGCGTCCTGCCAGTATAAAACTCAGTACTCTCCTCTCCTGAAATACTCTGTGCTGCTGGGAGGTGTCCTGCCAGTATATAACTCAGGACTCTCCTCTCCTGAAATTCTCTGTGCTGCTGGGAGGCGTCCTGCCAGTATAAAACTCAGTACTCTCCTCTCCTGAAATACTCTGTGCTGCTGGGAGGCGTCCTGCCAGTATATAACTCAGGACTCTCCTCTCCTGAAATACTCTGTGCTGCTGGGAGGAATCCTGGCAGTATATAACTCAGGACTCTCCTCTCCTGAAATACTCTGTGCTGCTGGGAGGCGTCCTGCCAGTATATAACTCAGGACTCTCCTCTCCTGAAATACTCTGTGCTGCTGGGAGGCATCCTGCCAGTATAAAACTCAGTACTCTGCTCTCCTGAAATACTCTGTGCTGCTGAGAATCGTCCTGCCAGTATTTAACTCAGGACTCTCCTCTCCTGAAATACTCTGTGCTGCTGGGAAGCGTCCTGCCAGTATATAACTCAGGACTCTCCTCTCCTGAAATACTCTGTGCTGCTGGGAGGCGTCCTGCCAGTATATAACTCAGGACTCTCCTCTCCTGAAATACTCTGTGCTGCTGGGAGGCGTCCTGCCAGTATGTAACTCAGGACGCTCTTCTCCTGAAATACTCTGTGCTGCTTGGAGGAGTTCTGCCAGGATGTAACTCAGGACTTTCCTCTCCTGAAATACTCTGTGCTGCTGGGAGGCGTCCTGCCAGTATAAAACTCAGTACTCTGCTCTCCTGAAATACTCTGTGCTGCTGAGAGTCGTCCTGCCAGTATTTAACTCAGGACTCTCCTCTCCTGAAATACTCTGTGCTGCTGGGAAGCGTCCTGCCAGTATATAACTCAGGACTCTCCTCTCCTGAAATACTCTGTGCTGCTGGGAGTAGTCCTGCCAGGATATAACTCAGGAATCTCCTCCCCTGAAATCCTCTGTGCTGCTGGGAGGCGTCCGGCCAGTATATAACTCAGGACTCTCCTCTCCTGAAATACTCTGTGTTGCTGGGAGGCGTCCTGCCAGTATATAACTCAGGACTCTCCTCTCCTGAAATACTCTGTGCTGCTGGGAGGAGTCCTGCCAGGATATAACTCAGGAATCTCCTCTCCTGAAATCCTCTGTGCTGCTGGGAGGTGTCCTTCCAGTATATAACTCAGGACACTCCTCCCCTGAAATACTCTGTGCTGCTGGGAGGCGTCCTGCCAGTATATAACTCAGGACTCTCCTCTCCTGAAATACTCTGTGCTGCTGGGAGGCGTCCTGCCAGTATGTAACTCAGAACGCTCTTCTCCTGAAATACTCTGTGCTGCTGGGAGGTGTCCTGCCAGTATGTAACTCAGGACGCTCCTCTCCTGAAATACTCTGTGCTGCTGGGAGGCGTCCTGCCAGTAAATAACTCAGGACGCTCCTCCCCTGAAATACCCTGTGCTGCTGGGAGGCATCCTGCCAGTATTTAACTCAGGACACTCCTATCCTGAAATACTCTGTGCTGCTGGGAGGCGTCCTGCCAGTATGTAACTCAGGACGCTCCTCTCCTGAAATACTCTGTGCTGCTGGGAGAAGTCCTGCCAGTATATAACTCAGGACGATCCTTTCCTGAAATACTCTGTGCTGCTGGGAGGAGTCCTGCCAGTATATAACTCCGGACGCTCTTCTCCTGAAATACTCTGTGCTGGTGGGATGAGTCCTGCCAGTATATAACTCAGTACTCTGCTCTGCTGAAATACTCTGTGCTGCTGGAGGAGTCCTGCCAGGATATAACTCAGGAATCTCCTCTCCTGAAATACTCTGTGCTGCTGGGAGGCGTCCTGCCAGTATATAACTCAGGACTCTCCTCTCCTGAAATTCTCTGTGCTGCTGGGAGGCGTCCTGCCAGGATATTTCTCAGGAATCTCCTCTCCTGAAATCCTCTGTGCTGCTGGGAGGCGTCCTTCCAGTATGTAACTCAGGACGCTCCTCTCCTGAAATACTCTGTGCTGCTGGGAGGAGTCCTGCCAGTGTGTAACTCAGGACGTTCTTCTCCTAAAATACTCAGTGCTGCTGGGAGGAGTCCTTGCAGTATACAACTCAGGACTCTCCTCTCCTGAAATACTCTGTGCTGCTGGGAGGCGTCCTGCCAGTATATAACTCAGGACTCTCTTCTCCTGAAATACTCTGTGCTGCTGGGAGGCCCCTGCCTGCCAGTATATAACTCAGGACTCTCCTCTCCTGAAATACTCTGTGCTGCTGAGAGTCGTCCTGCCAGTATTTAACTCAGGACTCTCCTCTCCTGAAATACTCTGTGCTGCTGGGAAGCGTCCTGCCAGTATATAACTCAGGACTCTCCTCTCCTGAAATACTCTGTGCTGCTGGGAGGAGTCCTGCCAGGATATAACTCAGGAATCTCCTCTCCTGAAATCCTCTGTACTGCTGGGAAGCGTCCGGCCAGTATATAACTTAGGACTCTCCTCTCCTGAAATACTCTGTGCTGCTGGGAGGCGTCCTGCCAGTATATAACTCAGGACTCTCCTCTCCTGAAATACTCTGTGCTGCTGGGAGGCATCCTGCCAGTATATAACTCAGGACTCTCCTCTCCTAAAATACTCTGTGCTGCTGGGAGGCGTCCTGCCAGTTTAAAACTCAGTACTCTGCTCTCCTGAAATACTCTGTGCTGCTGAGAGTCGTCCTGCCAGTATATAACTCAGGACTCTCCTCTCCTGAAATACTCTGTGCTGGTGGGAAGCGTCCTGCCAGTATATAACTCAGGACACTCCTATCCTGAAATACTCTGTGCTGCTGGGAGGCGTCCTGCCAGTATATAACTCAGGACGCTCCTCTCCTGAAATACTCTGTGCTGCTGGGAGGAGTCCTGCCAGTATATATCTCAGGTCGTTCTTCTCCTAAAATACTCTGTGCTGCTGGGAGGCGTCCTGCCAGTATGTAACTCAGGACTCTCTTCTCCTGAAATACTCTGTGCTGCTGGCAGGAGTCCTGCCAGTATATAACTCAGGACGCTCCTCTCCTGAAATACTCTGTGCTGCTGGGAGGAGTCCTGCCAGTATGTAACTCAGGACGTTCTTCTCCTAAAATACTCTGTGCTGCTGGGAGGAGTCCCTCCAGTATGTAACTCAGGACGCTCCTCTCCTGAAATACTCTGTGCTGTTGGGAGGTGTCCTGCCAGTATATAACTCAGGACGCTCCTCTCCTGAAATACTCTGTGCTGCTGGGAGGAGTCCTGCCAGTATATATCTCAGGTCGTTCTTCTCCTAAAATACTCTGTGCTGCTGGGAGGCGTCCTGCCAGTATGTAACTCAGGACGCTCTTCTCCTGAAATACTCTGTGCTGCTGGGAGGTGTCCTGCCAGTATATAACTCAGGTCGTTCTTCTCCTAAAATACTCTGTGCTGCTGGGAGGCGTCCTGGCAGTATATAACTCAGGACGCTCCTCTCCTGAAATACTCTGTGCTGCTGGGAGGTGTCCTGCCAGTATATAACTCAGGTCGTTCTTCTCCTAAAATACTCTGTGCTGCTGGGAGGCGTCCTGCCAGTATGTAACTCAGGACGCTCTTCTCCTGAAATACTCTGTGCTGCTGGCAGGAGTCCTGCCAGTATATAACTCAGGACGCTCCTCTCCTGAAATACTCTGTGCTGCTGGGAGGAGTCCTGCCAGTATGTAACTCAGGACGTTCTTCTCCTAAAATACTCTGTGCTGCTGGGAGGAGTCCCTCCAGTATGTAACTCAGGACGCTCTTCTCCTGAAATACTCTGTGCTGCTGGGAGAAGTCCTGCCAGTATATAACTCAGGACTCTCCTCTCCTGAAATACTCTGTGCTGCTGGGAGGCGTCCTGCCAGTATATAACTCAGGACTCTCCTCTCCTGAAATACTCTGTGCTGCTGGGAGGCGTCCTGCCAGTATATAACTCGGGACTCTCCTCTCCTGAAATACTCTGTGCTGCTGGGAGGCGTCCTGCCAGTATATAACTCAGGACTCTCCTCTCCTGAAATACTCTGTGCTGCTGGGAAGCGTCCTGCCAGTATATAACTCAGGACTCTCCTCTCCTGAAATACTCTGTGCTGCTGGGAGGAGTCCTGCCAGGATATAACTCAGGAATCTCCTCTCCTGAAATACTCTGTGCTGCTGGGAGGCGTCCGGCCAGTATATAATTCAGGACTCTCCTCTCCTGAAATACTCTGTGCTGCTGGGAGGCGTCCTGCCAGTATGTAACTCAGGACGTTCTTCTCCTAAAATACTCTGTGCTGCTGGGAGGCGTCCTGCCAGTTCATAATTTAGGACGCTCCTCTCCTGAAATACTCTGTGCTGCTGGGAGGCGTCCTGCCAGTATGTAACTCAGGACTCTGCTCTCCTGAAATCCTCTGTGCTGCTGGGAGGCGTCCTGCCAGGATATAACTCAGGACTCTCCTCTCTTGAAATACTCTGTGCTGCTGAGAGTCGTCCTGCCAGTATTTAACTTAGGACTCTCCTCTCCTGAAATACTCTGTCCTGCTGGGAAGCGTCCTGCCAGTATATAACTCAGGACTCTCCTCTCCTGAAATACTCTGTGCTGCTGGGAGGAGTCCTGCCAGGATATAACTCAGGAATCTCCTCTCCTGAAATACTCTGTGCTGCTGGGAGGCGTCCGGCCAGTATATAATTCAGGACTCTCCTCTCCTGAAATACTCTGTGCTGCTGGGAGGCGTCCTGCCAGTATATAACTCAGGACTCTACTCTCCTGAAATTCTCTGTGCTGCTGGGAGGCCTCCTGCCAGGATATAACTTAGGAATCTCCTCTCCTGAAAGACTCTGTGCTGCTGGGAGGAGTCCTGCCAGTGTGTAACTTAGGACGTTCTTCTCCTAAAATACTCAGTGCTGCTGGGAGGTGTCCTGCCAGTATATAACTCAGGACTCTCCTCTCCTGAAATACTCTGTGCTGCTGGGAGGCGTCCTGCCAGTTTATAACTCAGGACTCTCTTCTCCTGAAATACTCTGTGCTGCTGGGAGGCGTCCTGCCAGTATATAACTCAGGACTCTCCTCTCCTGAAATACTCCGTGCTGCTGGGAGGCGTCCTGCCAGTTTATAACTCAGGACTCTCTTCTCCTGAAATACTCTGTGCTGCTGGGAGGCGTCCTGCCAGTATATAACTCAGGACTCTCCTCTCCTGAAATACTCTGTGCTGCTGGGAGGCGTCCTGCCAGTATATAACTCAGGACTTTCCTCTCCTGAAATACTCTGTGCTGCTGGGAGGCGTCCTGCCAGTTTATAAATCAGGACGCTCTTCTCCTGAAATACTCTGTGCTGCTGGGAGGAGTACTTGCAGTATACAACTCAGGACTCTCTTCTCCTGAAATACTCTGTGCTGCTGGGAGGCGTCCTGCCAGTATATAACTCAGGACTCTCCTCTCCTGAAATACTCTGTGCTGCTGGGAGGCGTCCTGCCAGTATATAACTCAGGACTCTCCTCTCCTGAAATACTCTGTGCTGCTGGGAGGCGTCCGGCCAGTATATAACTCAGGACTCTCCTATCCTGAAATACTCTGTGCTGCTGGGAGGCGTCCTGCAAGTATATAACTCAGGACTCTCCTCTCCTGAAATACTCTGTGCTGCTGGGAGGAGTCCTGCCAGGATATCTCAGGAATCTCCTCTCCTGAAATCCTCTGTGCTGCTGGGAGGTGTCCGGCCAGTATATAACTGAGGACTCCCCTCTCCTGAAATACTCTGTGCTGCTGGGAGGCGTCCTGCCAGTATATAACTCACGACTCTCCTCTCCTTAAATACTCTGTGCTGCTGGGAGGCGTCCTGCCAGTATATAACTCAGGACTCTCTTCTCCTAAAATACTCTGTGCTGCTGGGAGTCGTCCTGCCAGTATAAAACTCAGGACTCTCCTCTCCTGAAATACTCTGTGCTGGTGGGAGGAGTCCTGCCAGGATATAACTCAGGACTCTCCTCTCCTGAAATACTCTGTGCTGCTGGGAGGCGTCCTGCCAGTATGTAACTCAGGACGCTCTTCTCCTGAAATACTCTGTGCTGCTGGGAGGTGTCCTGCCAGTATATAACTCAGGACTCTCCTCTCCTGAAATACTCTGTGCTGCTGGGAGGCGTCCTGCCAGTATATAACTAAGGACACTTCTCTCCTGAAATACTCTGTGCTGCTGGGAGGCGTCCTGCCAGTTTATAACTCAGGACGCTCTTCTCCTGAAATACTCTGTGCTGCTGGGAGGCGTCCTGCCAGTATATAACTCAGGACTCTCCTCTCCTGAAATACTCTGTGCTGCTGGGAGGCGTCCTGCCAGTATATAACTCAGGACTCTCCTCTCCTGAAATACTCTGTGCTGCTGGGAGGCGTCCTGCCAGTATATAACTCAGGACTCTCCTCTCCTGAAATACTCTGTGCTGCTGGGAGGCGTCCTGCCAGTATATAACTCAGGAATCTCCTCTCCTGAAATACTCTGTGCTGCTGGGAGGCGTCATGCCAGTATATTACTCAGGACTCTCCTCTCCTGAAATACTCTGTGCTGCTGGGAGGCGTCCTGCGAGTATAAAACTCAGTACTCTGCTCTCCTTAAATACTCTGTGCTGCTGGGAGGCGTCCTGCCAGTATAAAACTCAGTACTCTGCTCTCCTGAAATACTCTGTGCTGCTGAGAGTCGTCCTGCCAGTTTTTAACTCAGGAATCTCCTCTCCTGAAATACTCTGTGCTGCTGGGAGGCGTCCTGCCAGTATATAACTCAGGACACTCCTCTCCTGAAATCCTCTGTGCTGCTGGGAGGCGTCCGGCCAGTATATAATTCAGGACTCTCCTCTCCTGAAATACTCTGTGCTGCTGGGAGGCCTCCTGCCAGTATATAACTCAGGACTCTCCTCTCCTGAAATTCTCTGTGCTGCTGGGAGGCGTCCTGCCAGGATATAACTCAGGAATCTCCTCTCCTGAAATCCTCTGTGCTGCTGGGAGGAGTTCTGGCAGTATATAACTCAGGACTCTCCTCTCCTGAAATACTCTGTGCTGCTGGGAGGCGTCCTGCCAGTATATAACTCAGGACGCTCCTCTCCTGAAATACTCTGTGCTGCTTGGAGGAGTCCTGCCAGTTTATAACTCAGGACGCTCTTCTCCTGAAATACTCTGTGCTGCTGGGAGGAGTCCTTGCAGTATACAACTCAGGACTTTCTTCTCCTGAAATACTCTGTGCTGCTGGGAGGCGTCCTGCCAGTATATAACTCAGGACTCTCCTCTCCTGAAATACTCTGTGCTGCTGGGATGCGTCCTGCTAGTATATAACTCAGGACTCTCCTCTCCTGAAATACTCTGTGCTGCTGGGAGGCGTCCTGCCAGTATATAACTCAGGACACTCCTCTCCTGAAATACTCTGTGCTGCTGAGAGTCGTCCTGCCAGTATTTAACTCAGGACTCTCCTCTCCTGAAATACTCTGTGCTGCTGGGAGGCGTCCTGCCAGTATTTAACTCAGGACTCTCCTCTCCTAAAATACTCTGTGCTGCTGAGAGGCGTCCTGCCAGTATAAAACTCAGTACTCTGCTCTCCTAAAATACTCTGTGCTGCTGAGAGGCGTCCTGCCAGTATAAAACTCAGTACTCTGCTCTCCTGAAATACTCTGTGCTGCTGGGAGGCGTCCTGCCAGTATATAACTCAGGACTCTCCTCTCCTGAAATACTCTGTGCTGCTGGGAGGAGTCCTGCCAGGATATAACTCAGGAATCTCCTCTCCTGAAATCCTCTGTGCTGCTGGGAGGCGTCCTGCCAGTATAAAACTCAGGACTCTCCTCTCCTGAAATACTCTGTGCTGGTGGGAGTCGTCCTGCCAGTATATAACTCAGGACACTCCTCTCCTGAAATACTCTGTGCTGCTGGTAGGCGTCCTGCCAGTATATATCTCAGGACACTCCTCTCCTGAAATACTCTGTGCTGCTGGGAGGCGTCCTGCCAGTATGTAACTCAGGACGCTCTTCTCCTGAAATACTCTGTGCTGCTGGGAGGTGTCCTGCCAGGATATAACTCAGGAATCTCCTCTCCTGAAATCCTCTGTGCTGCTGTGAGGCGTCCTGCCAGTTATAACTCAGGACGCTCTTCTCCTGAAATACTCTGTGCTGCTGGGAGAAGTCCTGGCAGTATATAACTCAGGACTCTCCTCTCCTGAAATACTCTGTGCTGCTGGGAGGCGTCCTGCCAGTATGTAACTCAGGACGCTCTTCTCCTGAAATACTCTGTGCTGCTGGGAGGTGTCCTGCCAGTATATAACTCAGGACTCTCCTCTCCTGAAATACTCTGTGCTGCTGGGAAGCGTCCTGCCAGTATATAACTCAGAACTCTCCTCTCCTGAAATACTCTGTGCTGCTGGGAGGAGTCATGCCAGTATATAACTCGGGACTCTCCTCTCCTAAAATGCTCTGTGCTGCTGGGACACGTCCTCCAATATATAACTCAGGACTCTCCTCTCCTGAAATACTCTGTGCTGCTGGAGGCGTCCTGCCAGTATAAAACTCAGTACTATGCTCTCCTGAAATACTCTGTGCTGCTGGGAGGCGTCCTGCCAGTATTTAACTCTGGAATCTCCTTTCCTGAAATACTCTGTGCTGCTGTGAGGCGTCCTGACAGTATATAACTCAGGACACTCCTCTCCTGAAATACTCTGTGCTGCTGGGAGGCGTCCTGCCAGGATATAATTCAGGACTCTCCTCTCCTGAAATACTCTGTGCTGCTGGGAGGCGTCCTGCCAGTATATAACTCAGGACTCTCCTCTCCTGAAATACTCTGTGCTGCTGGGAGGAGTCCTGCCAGTATATAACTCAGGACTCTCCTCTCCTGAAATACTCTGTGCTGCTGGGAGGCCTCCTGCCAGTATGTAACTCAGGACTCTCCTCTCCTGAAATACTCTGTGCTGCTGGGAGGCCGCCTGCCAGTATACAACTCAGGACACTCCTCTCCTGAAATACTCTGTTGCTGCTGGGATGCGTCCTGCCAGTATATAACTCAGGACTCTCCTCTCCTGAAATACTCTGTGCTGCTGGGAGGCGTCCTGCCAGTATATAACTTAGGAATCTCCTCTCCTGAAATACTCTGTGCTGCTGGGAGGCGTCCTGCCAGTGTATAACTCAGTACTCTGCTCTCCTGAAATACTCTGTGCTGCTGAGAGTCGTCCTGCCAGTATTTAACTCAGGACTCTCCTCTCCTGAAATCCTCTGTGCTGCTGGGAGGCGTCCGGCCAGTGTATAACTCAGTACTCTGCTCTCCTGAAATACTCTGTGCTGCTGAGAGTCGTCCTGCAGTATTTAACTCAGGACTCTCCTCTCCTGAAATACTCTGTGCTGCTGGGAGGCGTCCTGCCAGTATATAACTCAGGACGCTCTTCTCCTGAAATACTCTGTGCTGCTGGGAGGCGTCCTGCCAGTATGCAACTCAGGACTCTCCTCTCCTGAAATTCTCTGTGCTGCTGGGACGCGTCCTGCCAGTTTATAACTCAGGACTCTCCTCTCCTGAAATACTCTGTGCTGCTGGGAGGCGTCCTGCCAGTATATAACTCAGGACAATATCTGCAGGATATCCATCTATTATCTATCTATCCCTCCTTCTATCTATCCCTCCCTCTATCCCTCTAACCCTCCATCTATCCCTCCTTCTATCTATCCCTCCATCCCTTCCTCCCTCCCTCTATTTCTCTATCCCTCCGTTCCTCTATACCTTTATACCTCTATCTCTCTATCCCTCATCCCTCTAATCCCTCATTCTATCCCTCTATCCTTCCGTCCCCCTATCCCTCTATCCCTCCTTCCCTCCATCCCTTTATCCCTCCCTCTATCCCTCCATCCCTCGTTCCCTCTATTCCTCTATCCCTCTATCTCTTCCTCCCTCATTCTATCCCTCTATCCCTCCTTCTCTCTATCCCTCCCTCTATCCTTCCCTCTATCCCTCCCTCTATCCCTCTATCCCTCCTTCCCTCTATCCCTCCCTCTATCCTTCCCTCTATCCCTCCCTCTATCCCTCCATCCCTCGTTCCCTCTATTCCTCTATCCCTCCATCTATCCCTCCCTCCCTCTATCCCTCTATCCCTCTATCTCTTCCTCCCTCTATCTATCCCTCTATCCCTCCTTCTCTCTATCCCTCCCTCTTTCCCTCTATCCCTCCCTCTTTCCCTCTATCCCTCCCTCTTTCCTCTATCCCTCCCTCCGTGTCTCTCTGGGAGAGAATATTCGGATTTCTCTATTTTTTCTGGCTGAGGATCGCCGTGATCTTATAGGCGCAGATGTGATCGCAGCGATTCTATAGATCTATTATGTTCAGGTGGATTCTTATTCATCTTTGCTTCTCCAGGAGATTCCTGTGTTTACCTATTTGTCTGGGGATCCAATAGATTCCTGTTTATATATTTATCTGGTGATCCAGGAGATCGGACGATAGGATGCCTCCTATTTGTCTCTGGTGATCTAGTAGATTCTTAACATTATCTTGTGTATAATATTACAATCCTGGAGATCCTGGGATCCATTGCTTTTCCTTGGCGCCTCTCTCAGGGATTCAGCGGATTTGTGTCCATATTCGGTCTAGTGATAAAGTGAGTTTCCTGGTAATCTAGTGGTGATCCAGTGGTGATCTCAGGTTCTTTCTTGGTGATCTCTTTTCCTGTCTGTCGGAGGGTTCGCCCGGTTTGTGGAGATTAATGTTCATATTAATTGATTTGTTGTCTCCTTTCCCTGGTAATCCACTGTTAGAGTCTGAGTGGATTAGTGTCGCTCCCTGGCGATCTGTCCCGGAGATTTGTGTCTTCACTCTCTTCTTCGGATGATCCAGTTGTGTTCTGCTGTAGACAGTGTCTGGTGATTCAGTGATGAGATGGGGAGGAGGGGGATGCAGCTGCAGCTCCACCAGCGCTTCTATTCAAGAACTCTCAGGATCCACTTCCTGCAGATCTCCCTTCATCATTTACTGCAGAGTCCTGAGTTATATACTGGCAGGACGCCTCCCAGCAGCACAGAGGATTTCAGGAGAGGAGCTTCCTGAGTTATATACTGGCAGGACTCCTCCCAGCAGCACAGAGAGTATTTCAGCACAGAAACGTCCTGAGTTATATAATGGCAGGACACCTCCCAGCAGCACAGAGTATTTCAGGAGAGGAGCTTCCTGAGTTATATACTGGCAGGACGCCTCCCAGCAGCACAGAGTATTTCAGGAGAGGAACATCCTGATTTATATACTGGCAGGACGCTTCCCAGCAGCACAGAGTATTTCATGAGAGGAGAGTGCTCAGTTATATACTGGCAGGACGCCTCCCAGCAGCACAGAGTATTTCAGGAGAGGAACGTCCTGAGTTATATACTGGGAGGACATCTCCCAGCAGCACAGAGTATTTCAGGAGAGGAGAGTCCTATGTTATATACTGCAGGATGCCTCCCAGCAGCACAGAGTATTTCAGGAGAGGAGAGTCCTGAGTTATATATTGGCAGGACGCCTCCCAGCAGCACAGAGTATTTCAGGAGAGGAGAGTGCTCAGTTATATACTGGCAGGACGCCTCCCAGCAGCACAGAGTATTTCAGGAGAGGAACGTCCTGAGTTATATACTGGGAGGACATCTCCCAGCAGCACAGAGTATTTCAGGAGAGGAGAGTCCTATGTTATATACTGGCAGGATGCCTCCAGCAGCACAGAGTATTTCAGGAGAGGAGAGTCCTAAGCTATATACTGGCAGGACGCCTCCCAGCAGCACAGAGTATTTCAGGAGAGGAGAGTCCTGAGTTATATACTGGCAGGACGCCTCCCAGCAGCACAGAGTATTTCAGGAGAGGAGAGTACGGAGTTATATACTGGCAAGATGCCTCACAGCAGCACAGAGTATTCAGCACACTGGTGGTGTCTATGTGGCACGGTATGTGTGTTCTGGTCACTGTTGCTCCTTTCTTTCCCCGGTCTGTCAGTAGCTGCTGTGGATAATCTCCGGGCTCCTCGCGTTTTTCTCCGATATAGCGGCGGCCGCGTCCCTGCATCAGATAATCCGGGGAAAAGAGACATCACCAGAGAGACCGGGGAAAAGAGACATCACCAGAGAGAGACCGGGGAAAAGAGACATCACCAGAGAGACCGGGGAAAAGAGACATCACCAGAGAGACCGGGGAAAAGAGACATCACCAGAGAGACCGGGGACAAGAGACATCACCAGAGAGACCGGGGAAAAGAGACATCACCAAAGAGAGACCGGGGAAAAAGAGACATCACCAGAGAGACCGGGAAAAGAGACATCACCAGAGAGACCGGGGAAAAGAGACATCACCAGAGAGACCGGGGAAAAGAGACATCACCAGAGAGAGACCGGGGAAAAGAGACATCACCAAAGAGACCGGGGAAAAGAGACATCACCAGAGAGACCGGGGAAAAGAGACATCACCAGAGAGACCGGGAAAAGAGACATCACCAGAGAGAGACCGGGGAAAAGAGACATCACCAGAGAGAGACCGGGGAAAAGAGACATCACCAGAGAGACCGGGGAAAAGAGACATCACCAGAGAGACCGGGGAAAAGAGACATCACCAGAGAGAGACCGGGGAAAAGAGACATCACCAGAGAGACCGGGGAAAAGAGACATCACCAGAGAGAGACCGGGGAAAAGAGACATCACCAGAGAGACCGGGGAAAGAGACATCACCAGAGAGACCGGGGAAAAGAGACATCACCAGAGAGACCGGGGAAAAGAGACATCACCAGAGAGAGACCGGGGAAAAGAGACATCACCAGAGAGACCGGGGAAAAAGAGACATCACCAGAGAGACCGGGGAAAAGAGACATCACCAGAGAGAGACCGGGGAAAAGAGACATCACCAGAGAGACCGGGGAAAGAGACATCACCAGAGAGACCGGGGAAAGAGACATCACCAGAGAGACCGGGGAAAAGAGACATCACCAGAGAGAGACCGGGGAAAGAGACATCACCAGAGAGACCGGGGAAAAGAGACATCACCAGAGAGAGACCGGGGAAAGAGACATCACCAGAGAGAGACCGGGGAAAAGAGACATCACCAGAGAGACCGGGGAAAAGAGACATCACCAGAGAGAGACCGGGGAAAAGAGACATCACCAGAGAGAGACCGGGGAAAAGAGACATCACCAGAGAGACCGGGGAAAAGAGACATCACCAGAGAGAGACCGGGGAAAGAGACATCACCAGAGAGACCGGGGAAAAAGAGACATCACCAGAGAGAGACCGGGGAAAAGAGACATCACCAGAGAGAGACCGGGGAAAAGAGACATCACCAGAGAGACCGGGAAAGAGACATCACCAGAGAGAGACCGGGGAAAAGAGACATCACCAGAGAGAGACCGGGGAAAAGAGACATCACCAGAGAGAGACCGGGGAAAAGAGACATCACCAGAGAGAGACCGGGGAAAGAGACATCACCAGAGAGACCGGGGAAAAGAGACATCACCAGAGAGACCGGGGAAAAGAGACATCACCAGAGAGAGACCGGGAAAGAGACATCACCAGAGAGAGACCGGGAAAAGAGACATCACCAGAGAGACCGGGGAAAAGAGACATCACCAGAGAGACCGGGGAAAAGAGACATCACCAGAGAGACCGGGGAAAAGAGACATCACCAGAGAGACCGGGGAAAAGAGACATCACCAGAGAGAGACCGGGGAAAGAGACATCACCAGAGAGAGACCGGGGAAAAGAGACATCACCAGAGAGACCGGGGAAAGAGACATCACCAGAGAGACCGGGGAAAAGAGACATCACCAGAGAGACCGGGGAAAAGAGACATCACCAGAGAGACCGGGGAAAAGAGACATCACCAGAGAGAGACGGGGAAAGAGACATCACCAGAGAGAGACCGGGGAAAAGAGACATCACCAGAGAGACCGGGGAAAAGAGACATCACCAGAGAGAGACCGGGGAAAAGAGACATCACCAGAGAGACCGGGGAAAAGAGACATCACCAGAGAGAGACCGGGGAAAAGAGACATCACCAGAGAGACCGGGGAAAAGAAACATCACCAGAGAGAGACCGGGAAAAGAGACATCACCAGAGAGAGACCGGGGAAAGAGACATCACCAGAGAGAGACCGGGGGAAAAGAGACATCACCAGAGAGACCGGGGAAAAGAGACATCACCAGAGAGACCGGGGAAAAGAGACATCACCAGAGAGACCGGGGAAAAGAGACATCACCAGAGAGACCGGGGAAAAGAGACATCACCAGAGAGAGACCGGGGAAAAGAGACATCACCAGAGAGAGACCGGGGAAAAGAGACATCACCAGAGAGAGACCGGGGAAAAGAGACATCACCAGAGAGAGACCGGGGAAAAGAGACATCACCAGAGAGAGACCGGGGAAAAGAGACATCACCAGAGAGACCGGGGAAAAGAGACATCACCAGAGAGAGACCGGGGGAAAGAGACATCACCAGAGAGACCGGGGAAAAGAGACATCACCAGAGAGACCGGGGAAAAGAGACATCACCAGAGAGACCGGGGAAAAGAGACATCACCAGAGAGAGACCGGAGAAAGAGACATCACCAGAGAGACCGGGGAAAAGAGACATCACCAGAGAGACCGGAGAAAAGAGACATCACCAGAGAGACCGGGGAAAAGAGACATCACCAGAGAGACCGGGGAAAAGAGACATCACCAGAGAGAGACCGGGGAAAAGAGACATCACCAAGAGACCGGGGAAAAGAGACATCACCAGAGAGACCGGGGAAAAGAGACATCACCAGAGAGAGACCGGGGAAAAGAGACATCACCAGAGAGACCGGGGAAAAGAGACATCACCAGAGAGAGACCGGGGGAAAGAGACATCACCAGAGAGACCGGGGAAAAGAGACATCACCAGAGAGACCGGGGAAAAGAGACATCACCAGAGAGACCGGGGAAAAGAGACATCACCAGAGAGAGACCGGGGAAAAGAGACATCACCAGAGAGAGACCGGGGAAAAGAGACATCACCAAAGAGACCGGGGAAAAGAGACATCACCAGAGAGACCGGGGAAAAGAGACATCACCAGAGAGACCGGGGAAAAGAGACATCACCAGAGAGACCGGGGAAAAGAGACATCACCAAAGAGACCGGGGAAAGAGACATCACCAGAGAGACCGGGGAAAAGAGACATCACCAAAGAGACCGGGGAAAAGAGACATCACCAGAGAGACCGGGGAAAAGAGACATCACCAGAGAGACCGGGGAAAAGAGACATCACCAGAGAGAGACCGGGGGAAAGAGACATCACCAGAGAGACCGGGGAAAAGAGACATCACCAGAGAGAGACCGGGGGAAAAGAGACATCACCAGAGAGAGACCGGGGAAAAGAGACATCACCAGAGAAACCGGGGAAAAGAGACATCACCAGAGAGACCGGGAAAAGAGACATCACCAGAGAGAGACCGGAGAAAAGAGACATCACCAGAGAGACCGGGGAAAAGAGACATCACCAGAGAGACCGGAGAAAAGAGACATCACCAGAGAGAGACCGGGGAAAAGAGACATCACCAGAGAGGACCGGGGAAAAGAGACATCACCAGAGAGAGACCGGGGGAAAAGAGATATCACCAGAGAGAGACCGGGGAAAAGAGACATCACCAAAGAGACCGGGGAAAAGAGACATCACCAGAGAGACCGGGGAAAAGAGACATCACCAGAGAGACCGGAGAAAAGAGACATCACCAGAGAGAGACCGGGGAAAAGAGACATCACCAGAGAGACCGGGGAAAAGAGACATCACCAGAGAGAGACCGGGGAAAAGAGACATCACCAAAGAGACCGGGGAAAAGAGACATCACCAGAGAGACCGGGGAAAAGAGACATCACCAGAGAGACCGGAGAAAAGAGACATCACCAGAGAGACCGGGGAAAAGAGACATCACCAGAGAGAGACCGGGGAAAAGAGACATCACCAGAGAGAGACCGGGGAAAAGAGACATCACCAGAGAGAGAGACCGGGGAAAAGAGACATCACCAGAGAGACCGGGGACAAGAGACATCACCAGAGAGACCGGAGAAAAGAGACATCACCAGAGAGAGACCGGAGAAAAGAGACATCACCAGAGAGACCGGGGAAAAGAGACATCACCAGAGAGAGACCGGAGAAAAGAGACATCCCCAGAGAGAGACCGGAGAAAAGAGACATCACCAGAGAGAGAGACCGGGGAAAAGAGACATCACCAGAGACAGACCAGGGAAAAGAGACATCACCAGAGAGACCGGGGAAAAGAGACATCACCAGAGAGAGACCGGGGAAAAGAGACATCACCAGAGAGACCGGGGAAAAGAGACATCACCAGAGAGAGACCGGGGAAAGAGACATCACCAGAGAGAGACCGGGGAAAAGAGACATCACCAGAGAGACCGGGGAAAAGAGACATCACCAGAGAGACCGGGGAAAAGAGACATCACCAGAGAGAGACCGGGGAAAAGAGACATCACCAGAGAGAGACCGGGGAAAAGAGACATCACCAGAGAGACCGGGGAAAAGAAACATCACCAGAGAGAGACCGGGGAAAAGAGACATCACCAGAGAGAGACCGGGGAAAGAGACATCACCAGAGAAACCGGGGAAAAGAGACATCACCAGAGAGACCGGGGAAAAGAGACATCACCAGAGAGACGGAGAAAAGAGACATCACCAGAGGAGACCGGGGGAAAAGAGACATCACCAGAGAGACCGGGGAAAAGAGACATCACCAGAGAGAGACCGGGGAAAAGAGACATCACCAGAGAGACCGGGGAAAAGAGACATCACCAGAGAGACCGGGGAAAAGAGACATCACCAGAGAGAGACCGGGAAAAGAGACATCACCAGAGAGACCGGGGAAAAGAGACATCACCAGAGAGACCGGGGAAAAGAGACATCACCAGAGAGACCGGGAAAAGAGACATCACCAGAGAGAGACCGGGGAAAAGAGACATCACCAAGAGAGACCGGGGAAAAGAGACATCACCAGAGAGACCGGGGAAAAGAGACATCACCAGAGAGACCGGGGAAAAGAGACATCACCAGAGAGACCGGGGAAAAGAGACATCACCAGAGAGAGACCGGGGAAAAGAGACATCACCAGAGAGACCGGGGAAAAGAGACATCACCAGAGAGACCGGGGAAAAGAGACATCACCAGAGAGAGACCGGGGAAAAGAGACATCACCAGAGAGAGACCGGGGGAAAGAGACATCACCAGAGAGACCGGGGAAAAGAGACATCACCAGAGAGACCGGGGAAAAGAGACATCACCAGAGAGAGACCGGGGAAAAGAGACATCACCAGAGAGAGACCGGGGAAAAGAGACATCACCAGAGAGAGACCGGGGGAAAAGAGACATCACCAAGAGAGACCGGGGAAAAGAGACATCACCAGAGAGACCGGGGAAAAGAGACATCACCAGAGAGACCGGGGAAAAAGAGACATCACCAGAGAG
>NC_134356.1:5417432-5479044 GCF_048569485.1 Anomaloglossus baeobatrachus | reverse complement strand
CGGTGACATCACCAGATATCCCACATATCATACAGCGGTGACATCACCAGATATCCCACATATCATACAGCGGTGACATCACCAGATATCCCACATATCATACAGCGGTGACATCACCAGATATCCCACATATCATACAGAGGTGACATCACCAGATATCCCAGATATCATACAGCGGTGACATCACCAGATATCCCACATCTCATACAGCGGTGACATCACCAGATATCCCACATATCATACAGCGGTGACATCACCAGATATCCCACATATCATACAGCGGTGACACCAGATATCCCACATCTCATACAGCGGTGACATCACCAGATATCCCACATCTCATACAGCGGTGACATCACCAGATATCCCACATCTCATACAGCGGTGACATCACCAGATATCCCACATATCATACAGGGGTGACATCACCAGATATCCCACATATCATACAGCGGTGACATCACCAGATATCCCACATATCATACAGCGGTGAAATCACCAGATATCCCACATATCATACAGGGGTGACATCACCAGATATCCCACATATCATACAGCGGTGACATCACCAGATATCCCACATATCATACAGCGGTGACACCAGATATCCCACATCTCATACAGCGGTGACATCACCAGATATCCCACATATCATACAGCGGTGACATCACCAGATATCCCACATATCATACAGCGGTGACATCACCAGATATCCCACATATCATACAGCGGTGACATCACCAGATATCCCACATATCATACAGAGGTGACATCACCAGATATCCCAGATATCATACAGCGGTGACATCACCAGATATCCCACATCTCATACAGCGGTGACATCACCAGATATCCCACATATCATACAGCGGTGACATCACCAGATATCCCACATATCATACAGCGGTGACACCAGATATCCCACATCTCATACAGCGGTGACATCACCAGATATCCCACATCTCATACAGCGGTGACATCACCAGATATCCCACATCTCATACAGCGGTGACATCACCAGATATCCCACATATCATACAGCGGTGACATCACCAGATATCCCACATATCATACAGCGGTGACATCACCAGATATCCCACATCTCATACAGCGGTGACATCACCAGATATCCCACATATCATACAGCGGTGACATCACCAGATATCCCACATATCATACAGCGGTGAAATCACCAGATATCCCACATATCATACAGGGGTGACATCACCAGATATCCCACATATCATACAGCGGTGACATCACCAGATATCCCACATATCATACAGCGGTGACACCAGATATCCCACATCTCATACAGCGGTGACATCACCAGATATCCCACATATCATACAGCGGTGACATCACCAGATATCCCACATATCATACAGCGGTGACATCACCAGATATCCCACATATCATACAGCGGTGACATCACCAGATATCCCACATATCATACAGAGGTGACATCACCAGATATCCCAGATATCATACAGCGGTGACATCACCAGATATCCCACATCTCATACAGCGGTGACATCACCAGATATCCCACATATCATACAGCGGTGACATCACCAGATATCCCACATATCATACAGCGGTGACACCAGATATCCCACATCTCATACAGCGGTGACATCACCAGATATCCCACATCTCATACAGCGGTGACATCACCAGATATCCCACATCTCATACAGCGGTGACATCACCAGATATCCCACATATCATACAGCGGTGACATCACCAGATATCCCACATATCATACAGCGGTGACATCACCAGATATCCCACATCTCATACAGCGGTGACATCACCAGATATCCCACATCTCATACAGCGGTGACATCACCAGATATCCCACATATCATACAGCGGTGACATCACCAGATATCCCACATATCATACAGCGGTGACATCACCAGATATCCCACATCTCATACAGCGGTGACATCACCAGATATCCCACATATCATACAGCGGTGACATCACCAGATATCCCACATATCATACAGCGGTGACATCACCAGATATCCCACATCTCATACAGCGGTGACATCACCAGATATCCCACATATCATACAGCGGTGACATCACCAGATATCCCACATCTCATACAGCGGTGACATCACCAGATATCCCACATATCATACAGCGGTGACATCACCAGATATCCCACATATCATACAGCGGTGACATCACCAGATATCCCACATATCATACAGCGGTGAAATCACCAGATATCCCACATATCATACAGGGGTGACATCACCAGATATCCCACATATCATACAGCGGTGACATCACCAGATATCCCACATATCATACAGCGGTGACACCAGATATCCCACATCTCATACAGCGGTGACATCACCAGATATCCCACATATCATACAGCGGTGACATCACCAGATATCCCACATATCATACAGCGGTGACATCACCAGATATCCCACATATCATACAGCGGTGACATCACCAGATATCCCACATATCATACAGAGGTGACATCACCAGATATCCCAGATATCATACAGCGGTGACATCACCAGATATCCCACATCTCATACAGCGGTGACATCACCAGATATCCCACATATCATACAGCGGTGACATCACCAGATATCCCACATATCATACAGCGGTGACATCACCAGATATCCCACATATCATACAGCGGTGACATCACCAGATATCCCACATATCATACAGCGGTGACATCACCAGATATCCCACATATCATACAGCGGTGACATCACCAGATATCCCACATATCATACAGGGGTGACATCACCAGATATCCCACATATCATACAGCGGTGACATCACCAGATATCCCGACATATCATACAGCGGTGACATCACCAGATATCCCACATATCATACAGAGGTGACATCACCAGATATCCCACATATCATACAGCGGTGACATCACCAGATATCCCACATATCATACAGCGGTGACATCACCAGATATCCCACATATCATACAGCGGTGACATCACCAGATATCCCACATATCATACAGCGGTGACATCACCAGATATCCCACATATCATACAGCGGTGACATCACCAGATATCCCACATATCATACAGCGGTGACATCACCAGATATCCCACATATCATACAGCGGTGACATCACCAGATATCCCACATATCATACAGCGGTGACATCACCAGATATCCAACATATCATACAGCGGTGACATCACCAGATATCCAACATATCATACAGAGGTGACATCACCAGATATCCACATATCATACAGCGGTGACATCACCAGATATCCCACATCTCATACAGCGGTGACATCACCAGATATCCCACATCTCATACAGCGGTGACATCACCAGATATCCCACATATCATACAGCGGTGACATCACCAGATATCCCACATATCATACAGCGGTGACATCACCAGATATCCCACATATCATACAGCGGTGACATCACCAGATATCCCACATATCATACAGCGGTGACATCACCAGATATCCCACATCTCATACAGCGGTGACATCACCAGATATCCCACATATCATACAGCGGTGACATCACCAGATATCCCACATATCATACAGCGGTGACATCACCAGATATCCCACATATCATACAGCGGTGACATCACCAGATATCCCACATATCATACAGCGGTGACATCACCAGATATCCCACATATCATACAGCGGTGACATCACCAGATATCCCACATATCATACAGCGGTGACATCACCAGATATCCCACATATCATACAGCGGTGACATCACCAGATATCCCACATATCATACAGCGGTGACATCACCAGATATCCCACATATCATACAGCGGTGACATCACCAGATATCCCGACATATCATACAGCGGTGACATCACCAGATATCCCACATATCATACAGAGGTGACATCACCAGATATCCCACATATCATACAGCGGTGACATCACCAGATATCCCACATATCATACAGCGGTGACATCACCAGATATCCCACATATCATACAGCGGTGACATCACCAGATATCCCACATATCATACAGCGGTGACATCACCAGATATCCCACATATCATACAGCGGTGACATCACCAGATATCCCACATCTCATACAGCGGTGACATCACCAGATATCCCACATATCATACAGCGGTGACATCACCAGATATCCCACATATCATACAGCGGTGACATCACCAGATATCCCACATATCATACAGCGGTGACATCACCAGATATCCCACATATCATACAGAGGTGACATCACCAGATATCCCACATATCATACAGCGGTGACATCACCAGATATCCCACATATCATACAGCGGTGACATCACCAGATATCCCACATATCATACAGCGGTGACATCACCAGATATCCCACATATCATACAGCTGTGACATCACCAGATATCCCACATATCATACAGCGGTGACATCACCAGATATCCCACATATCATACAGCGGTGACATCACCAGATATCCCACATATCATACAGGGGTGACATCACCAGATATCCCACATATCATACAGCGGTGACATCACCAGATATCCCACATATCATACAGCGGTGACATCACCAGATATCCCACATATCATACAGCGGTGACATCACCAGATATCCCACATATCATACAGCGGTGACATCACCAGATATCCCACATATCATACAGCGGTGACATCACCAGATATCCCACATATCATACAGGCGGTGACATCACCAGATATCCCACATATCATACAGCGGTGACATCACCAGATATCCGACATATCATACAGCGGTGACATCACCAGATATCCCACATATCATACAGAGGTGACATCACCAGATATCCCACATATCATACAGCGGTGACATCACCAGATATCCCACATATCATACAGCGGTGACATCACCAGATATCCCACATATCATACAGCGGTGACATCACCAGATATCCCACATATCATACAGCGGTGACATCACCAGATATCCCACATATCATACAGCGGTGACATCACCAGATATCCCACATATCATACAGCGGTGACATCACCAGATATCCCACATATCATACAGCGGTGACATCACCAGATATCCCACATATCATACAGCGGTGACATCACCAGATATCCCACATATCATACAGCGGTGACATCACCAGATATCCCACATATCATACAGCGGTGACATCACCAGATATCCCACATATCATACAGCGGTGACATCACCAGATATCCCACATATCATACAGCGGTGACATCACCAGATATCCCACATCTCATACAGCGGTGACATCACCAGATATCCCACATATCATACAGCGGTGACATCACCAGATATCCCACATATCATACAGCGGTGACATCACCAGATATCCCACATATCATACAGCGGTGACATCACCAGATATCCCACATATCATACAGCGGTGACATCACCAGATATCCCACATCTCATACAGCGGTGACATCACCAGATATCCCACATATCATACAGCGGTGACATCACCAGATATCCCACATATCATACAGCGGTGACATCACCAGATATCCCACATATCATACAGCGGTGACATCACCAGATATCCCACATATCATACAGCGGTGACATCACCAGATATCCCACATATCATACAGCGGTGACATCACCAGATATCCCACATATCATACAGCGGTGACATCACCAGATATCCCACATATCATACAGCGGTGACATCACCAGATATCCCACATATCATACAGCGGTGACATCACCAGATATCCCACATATCATACAGCGGTGACATCACCAGATATCCCACATATCATACAGCGGTGACATCACCAGATATCCCACATATCATACAGCGGTGACATCACCAGATATCCCACATATCATACAGCGGTGACATCACCAGATATCCCACATATCATACAGCTGAGACATCACCAGATATCCCACATATCATACAGCGGTGACATCACCAGATATCCCACATATCATACAGCGGTGACATCACCAGATATCCCACATATCATACAGCGGTGACATCACCAGATATCCCACATATCATACAGGGGTGACATCACCAGATATCCCACATATCATACAGCGGTGACATCACCAGATATCCCACATATCATACAGCGGTGACATCACCAGATATCCCACATATCATACAGGGGTGACATCACCAGATATCCCACATATCATACAGCGGTGACATCACCAGATATCCCACATATCATACAGCGGTGACATCACCAGATATCCCACATATCATACAGCGGTGACATCACCAGATATCCCACATATCATACAGCAGTGACATCACCAGATATCCGACATATCATACAGCGGTGACATCACCAGATATCCGACATATCATACAGCGGTGACATCACCAGATATCCCACATATCATACAGCGGTGACATCACCAGATATCCGACATATCATACAGCGGTGACATCACCAGATATCCCACATATCATACAGCGGTGACATCACCAGATATCCCACATATCATACAGCGGTGACATCACCAGATATCCCACATATCATACAGCGGTGACATCACCAGATATCCCACATATCATACAGGGGTGACATCACCAGATATCCCACATATCATACAGCGGTGACATCACCAGATATCCCACATATCATACAGCGGTGACATCACCAGATATCCCACATATCATACAGCGGTGACATCACCAGATATCCGACATATCATACAGCGGTGACATCACCAGATATCCCACATATCATACAGAGGTGACATCACCAGATATCCCACATATCATACAGCGGTGACATCACCAGATATCCCACATATCATACAGCGGTGACATCACCAGATATCCCACATATCATACAGCGGTGACATCACCAGATATCCCACATATCATACAGCGGTGACATCACCAGATATCCCACATATCATACAGCGGTGACATCACCAGATATCCCACATATCATACAGCGGTGACATCACCAGATATCCCACATCTCATACAGCGGTGACATCACCAGATATCCCACATATCATACAGCGGTGACATCACCAGATATCCCACATATCATACAGCGGTGACATCACCAGATATCCCACATATCATACAGCGGTGACATCACCAGATATCCCACATATCATACAGCGGTGACATCACCAGATATCCCACATATCATACAGCGGTGACATCACCAGATATCCCACATATCATACAGCGGTGACATCACCAGATATCCAACATATCATACAGCGGTGACATCACCAGATATCCAACATATCATACAGAGGTGACATCACCAGATATCCCACATCTCATACAGCGGTGACATCACCAGATATCCCACATCTCATACAGCGGTGACATCACCAGATATCCCACATCTCATACAGCGGTGACATCACCAGATATCCCACATATCATACAGCGGTGACATCACCAGATATCCCACATATCATACAGCGGTGACATCACCAGATATCCCACATATCATACAGCGGTGACATCACCAGATATCCCACATATCATACAGCGGTGACATCACCAGATATCCCACATCTCATACAGCGGTGACATCACCAGATATCCCACATATCATACAGCGGTGACATCACCAGATATCCCACATATCATACAGCGGTGACATCACCAGATATCCCACATATCATACAGCGGTGACATCACCAGATATCCCACATATCATACAGCGGTGACATCACCAGATATCCCACATATCATACAGCGGTGACATCACCAGATATCCCACATATCATACAGCGGTGACATCACCAGATATCCCACATATCATACAGCGGTGACATCACCAGATATCCCACATATCATACAGCGGTGACATCACCAGATATCCCACATATCATACAGCGGTGACATCACCAGATATCCCGACATATCATACAGCGGTGACATCACCAGATATCCCACATATCATACAGAGGTGACATCACCAGATATCCCACATATCATACAGCGGTGACATCACCAGATATCCCACATATCATACAGCGGTGACATCACCAGATATCCCACATATCATACAGCGGTGACATCACCAGATATCCCACATATCATACAGCGGTGACATCACCAGATATCCCACATATCATACAGCGGTGACATCACCAGATATCCCACATCTCATACAGCGGTGACATCACCAGATATCCCACATATCATACAGCGGTGACATCACCAGATATCCCACATATCATACAGCGGTGACATCACCAGATATCCCACATATCATACAGCGGTGACATCACCAGATATCCCACATATCATACAGAGGTGACATCACCAGATATCCCACATATCATACAGCGGTGACATCACCAGATATCCCACATATCATACAGCGGTGACATCACCAGATATCCCACATATCATACAGCGGTGACATCACCAGATATCCCACATATCATACAGCTGTGACATCACCAGATATCCCACATATCATACAGCGGTGACATCACCAGATATCCCACATATCATACAGCGGTGACATCACCAGATATCCCACATATCATACAGGGGTGACATCACCAGATATCCCACATATCATACAGCGGTGACATCACCAGATATCCCACATATCATACAGCGGTGACATCACCAGGTATCCCACATATCATACAGGGGTGACATCACCAGATATCCCACATATCATACAGCGGTGACATCACCAGATATCCCACATATCATACAGCGGTGACATCACCAGATATCCCACATATCATACAGCGGTGACATCACCAGATATCCCACATATCATACAGCGGTGACATCACCAGATATCCCACATATCATACAGCGGTGACATCACCAGATATCCCACATATCATACAGCGGTGACATCACCAGATATCCAACATATCATACAGCGGTGACATCACCAGATATCCCACATATCATACAGCGGTGACATCACCAGATATCCCACATATCATACAGCGGTGACATCACCAGATATCCCACATATCATACAGCGGTGACATCACCAGATATCCCACATATCATACAGCGGTGACATCACCAGATATCCCACATATCATACAGCGGTGACATCACCAGATATCCCACATATCATACAGCGGTGACATCACCAGATATCCCACATATCATACAGGGGTGACATCACCAGATATCCCACATATCATACAGCGGTGACATCACCAGATATCCCACATATCATACAGCGGTGACATCACCAGATATCCCACATATCATACAGCGGTGACATCACCAGATATCCCACATATCATACAGCGGTGACATCACCAGATATCCCACATATCATACAGCTGAGACATCACCAGATATCCCACATATCATACAGCGGTGACATCACCAGATATCCCACATATCATACAGCGGTGACATCACCAGATATCCCACATATCATACAGCGGTGACATCACCACACATCCCACATATCATACAGGGGTGACATCACCAGATATCCCACATATCATACAGCGGTGACATCACCAGATATCCCACATATCATACAGCGGTGACATCACCAGATATCCCACATATCATACAGGGGTGACATCACCAGATATCCCACATATCATACAGCGGTGACATCACCAGATATCCCACATATCATACAGCGGTGACATCACCAGATATCCCACATATCATACAGCGGTGACATCACCAGATATCCCACATATCATACAGCAGTGACATCACCAGATATCCGACATATCATACAGCGGTGACATCACCAGATATCCGACATTATCATACAGCGGTGACATCACCAGATATCCCACATATCATACAGCGGTGACATCACCAGATATCCCACATATCATACAGCGGTGACATCACCAGATATCGCACATATCATACAGCGGTGACATCACCAGATATCCGACATATCATACAGCGGTGACATCACCAGATATCCCACATATCATACAGCGGTGACATCACCAGATATCCCACATATCATACAGCGGTGACATCACCAGATATCCCACATATCATACAGCGGTGACATCACCAGATATCCCACATATCATACAGGGGTGACATCACCAGATATCCCACATATCATACAGCGGTGACATCACCAGATATCCCACATATCATACAGCGGTGACATCACCAGATATCCCACATATCATACAGCGGTGACATCACCAGATATCCCACATATCATACAGCGGTGACATCACCAGATATCCCACATATCATACAGGGGTGACATCACCAGATATCCCACATATCATACAGCGGTGACATCACCAGATATCCCACATATCATACAGGGGTGACATCACCAGATATCCCACATATCATACAGCGGTGACATCACCAGATATCCCACATATCATACAGCGGTGACATCACCAGATATCCCACATATCATACAGCGGTGACATCACCAGATATCCCACATATCATACAGCGGTGACATCACCAGATATCCCACATATCATACAGCTGAGACATCACCAGATATCCCACATATCATACAGCGGTGACATCACCAGATATCCCACATATCATACAGCGGTGACATCACCAGATATCCCACATATCATACAGCGGTGACATCACCACACATCCCACATATCATACAGGGGTGACATCACCAGATATCCCACATATCATACAGCGGTGACATCACCAGATATCCCACATATCATACAGCGGTGACATCACCAGATATCCCACATATCATACAGGGGTGACATCACCAGATATCCCACATATCATACAGCGGTGACATCACCAGATATCCCACATATCATACAGCGGTGACATCACCAGATATCCCACATATCATACAGCGGTGACATCACCAGATATCCCACATATCATACAGCGGTGACATCACCAGATATCCGACATATCATACAGCGGTGACATCACCAGATATCCGACATATCATACAGCGGTGACATCACCAGATATCCCACATATCATACAGCGGTGACATCACCAGATATCCCACATATCATACAGCGGTGACATCACCAGATATCCGACATATCATACAGCGGTGACATCACCAGATATCCCACATATCATACAGCGGTGACATCACCAGATATCCCACATATCATACAGCGGTGACATCACCAGATATCCCACATATCATACAGCGGTGACATCACCAGATATCCCACATATCATACAGGGGTGACATCACCAGATATCCCACATATCATACAGCGGTGACATCACCAGATATCCGACATATCATACAGCGGTGACATCACCAGATATCCCACATATCATACAGCGGTGACATCACCAGATATCCCACATATCATACAGCGGTGACATCACCAGATATCCCACATATCATACAGCGGTGACATCACCAGATATCCGACATATCATACAGCGGTGACATCACCAGATATCCCACATATCATACAGCGGTGACATCACCAGATATCCCACATATCATACAGCGGTGACATCACCAGATATCCGACATATCATACAGCGGTGACATCACCAGATATCCCACATATCATACAGCGGTGACATCACCAGATATCCCACATATCATACAGCGGTGACATCACCAGATATCCCACATATCATACAGCGGTGACATCACCAGATATCCCACATATCATACAGGGGTGACATCACCAGATATCCCACATATCATACAGCGGTGACATCACCAGATATCCCACATATCATACAGCGGTGACATCACCAGATATCCCACATATCATACAGCGGTGACATCACCAGATATCCCACATATCATACAGCGGTGACATCACCAGATATCCCACATATCATACAGCGGTGACATCACCAGATATCCCACATATCATACAGCAGTGACATCACCAGATATCCCACATATCATACAGCGGTGACATCACCAGATATCCAACATATCATACAGAGGTGACATCACCAGATATCCCACATATCATACAGCGGTGACATCACCAGATATCCCACATATCATACAGCGGTGACATCACCAGATATCCCACATATCATACAGGGGTGACATCACCAGATATCCCACATATCATACAGCAGAGACATCACCAGATATCCCACATATCATACAGCGGTGACATCACCAGATATCCCACATATCATACAGCGGTGACATCACCAGATATCCCACATATCATACAGCGGTGACATCACCAGACATCCCACATATCATACAGGGGTGACATCACCAGATATCCCACATATCATACAGCGGTGACATCACCAGATATCCCACATATCATACAGCGGTGACATCACCAGATATCCCACATATCATACAGGGGTGACATCACCAGATATCCCACATATCATACAGCGGTGACATCACCAGATATCCCACATATGATACAGCGGTGACATCACCAGATATCCCACATATCATACAGCGGTGACATCATCAGATATCCCACATATCATACAGCGGTGACATCACCAGATATCCCACATATCATACAGCGGTGACATCACCAGATATCCCACATATCATACAGCGGTGACATCACCAGATATCCCACATCTCATACAGCGGTGACATCACCAGATATCCCACATATCATACAGCGGTGACATCACCAGATATCCCACATATCATACAGGGGTGACATCACCAGATATCCCACATATCATACAGCGGTGACATCACCAGATATCCCACATATCATACAGCGGTGACATCACCAGATATCCCACATATCATACAGCGGTGACATCACCAGATATCCCACATATCATACAGGGGTGACATCACCAGATATCCCACATATCATACAGCGGTGACATCACCAGACATCCCATATATCATACAGGGGTGACATCACCAGATATCCCACATATAATACAGCGGTGACATCACCAGATATCCCACATATCATACAGGGGTGACATCACCAGATATCCCACATATCATACAGCGGTGACATCACCAGATATCCCACATATCATACAGGGGTGACATCACCAGATATCCCACATATCATACAGCAGAGACATCACCAGATATCCCACATATCATACAGCGGTGACATCACCAGATATCCCACATATCATACAGCGGTGACATCACCAGACATCCCACATATCATACAGCGGTGACATCACCAGATATCCCACATATCATACAGCGGTGACATCACCAGATATCCCACATATCATACAGCGGTGACATCACCAGATATCCCACATATCATACAGCGGTGACATCACCAGATATCCGACATATCATACAGCGGTGACATCACCAGATATCCCACATATCATACAGCGGTGACATCACCAGATATCCCACATATCATACAGCGGTGACATCACCAGATATCCGATAGATCATACAGCGGTGACATCACCAGATATCCGACATATCATACAGCAGTGACATCACCAGATATCCCACATATCATACAGCGGTGACATCACCAGATATCCCACATATCATACAGCGGTGACATCACCAAATATCCGATAGATCATACAGCGGTGACATCACCAGATATTCGACATATCATACAGCGGTGACATCACCAGATATCCCACATATCATACAGCAGTGACATCACCAGATATCCCACATATCATACAGCGGTGACGTCACCAGATATCCGACAAATACAGCAGTGACATCACCAGATATCCAACATATCACACAGCGGTGACATCACCAGATATCCGACATATCATACAGCGGTGACATCACCAGATATCCGACATATCATACAGCGGTGATATCACCAAATATCCGACATATCATACAGCGGTGACATCACCAGATATCCGATATATACAGCAGTGACATCACCAGATATCCGATATATACAGCAGTGACATCACCAAATATCCGATATATACAGCAGTGACATCACCAGATATCCGATATATACAGCAGTGACATCACCAGATATCAGTTATTTTATACAGCAGTGACATCACCGCTCTGCAGATATTAGTTATATTATACAGCAGTGACATCACCGCTCTGCAGATATCAGTTATATTATACAGCAGTGACATCACCGCTCTCCAGATATCAAGTTATATTATACAGCAGTGACATCACCGCTCTGTAGATATCAGTTATATTATACAGCAGTGACATCACCGCTCTGCAGATATCAGTTATATTATACAGCAGTGACATCACCAGATATCAGTTATATTATACAGCAGTGACATCATCGCTCTGCAGATATCAGTTATATTATACAGCAGTGACATCACCGCTCTGCAGATATCAGTTATATTATACAGCAGTGACATCACCGCTCTGCAGATATCAGTTATATTATACAGCAGTGACATCACTGCTCTGCAAATATCAGTTATATTATACAGCAGTGACATCACCGCTCTCCAGATATCAGTTATATTATACAGCAGTGACATCACCGCTCTGCAGATATCAGTTATATTATACAGGAAGTGACATCACCGCTCTGCAGATATCCGTTATATTATACAGCAGTGACATCACTGCTCCGCAGATATCAGTTATATTACACAGCAGTGACATCACCACTCTGCAGATATCAGTTATATTATACAGCAGTGACATCACCGCTCTGCAGATATCAGTGATATTATACAGCAGTGACATCACCGCTCTGCAGATATCAGTTATATTATATAGCAGTGACATCTCCGTTCTGCAGATATCAGTTATATTATACAGCAGTGACATCACCGCTCTGCAGATATCAGTTATATTATACAGCAGTGACATCACCGCCCTGCAGATATCAGTTATATTATACAGCAGTGACATCACCGCTCTGCAGATATCAGTTATATTATACAGCAGTGACATCACCGCTCTGCAGATATCAGTTATATTATACAGCAGTGACATCACCGCTCTGCAGATATCAGTTATATTATACAGCAGTGACATCACCGCTCTGCGGATATCAGTTATATTACTCAGCAGTGACATCACCGCTCTGCAGATATCAGTTATATTATACAGCAGTGACATCACCGCCCTGCAGATATCAGTTATATTATACAGCAGTGACATCACCGCTCTGCAGATATCAGTTATATTATACAGCAGTGACATCACCGCTCTGCAGATATCAGTTATATTATATAGCAGTGACATCACCGCTCTCCAGATATCAGTTATATTATACAGGAAGTGACATCACCGCTCTGCAGATATCAATTATATTATACAGCAGTGACATCACCGCTCTGCAGATATCAGTTATATAACTCAGCAGTGACATCACCGCTCTGCAGATATCAGTTATATTATACAGCAGTGACATCACCGCTCTGCAGATATCAATTATATTATACAGGAAGTGACATCACCGCTCTGCAGATATCAGTTATATTATACAGCAGTGACATCACCGCTCTGCAGATATCAGTTATATTATACAGCAGTGACATCACCGCTCTGCAGATATCAGTTATATTATACAGCAGTGACATCACCACTCTGCAGATATCAGTTATATTACACAGCAGTGACATCACCGCTCTGCAGATATCAGTTATATTATACAGCAGTGACATCACCGCTCTGCAGATATCAGTTATATTATACAGCAGTGACATCACCGCTCTGCAGATATCAGTTATATTATACAGCAGTGACATCACCGCTCTGCAGATATCAGTTATATTATACAGGAAGTGACATCACCGCTCTCCAGATATCAGTTATATTATACAGGAAGTGACATCACCGCTCTGCAGATATCAGTTATATTACTCAGCAGTGACATCACCGCTCTGCAGATATCAGTTATATTACACAGCAGTGACATCACCGCTCTGCAGATATCAGTTATATTATACAGCAGTGACATCACCGCTCTGCAGATATCAGTTACATTATACAGCAGTGACATCACCACTCGCCAGATATCAGTTATATTATACAGCAGTGACATCACCGCTCTGCAGATATCAGTTATATTATACAGCAGTGACATCACTGCTCTGCAGATATCAGTTATATTATACAGCAGTGACATCACCACTCTGCAGATATCAGTTATATTACACAGCAGTGACATCACCGCTCTGCAGATATCAGTTATATTATACAGGAAGTGACATCACCGCTCTCCAGATATCAGTTATATTATACAGGAAGTGACATCACCGCTCTGCAGATATCAGTTATATTACTCAGCAGTGACATCACCGCTCTGCAGATATCAGTTATATTACACAGCAGTGACATCACCGCTCTGCAGATATCAGTTATATTATACAGCAGTGACATCACCGCTCTGCAGATATCAGTTACATTATACAGCAGTGACATCACCACTCGCCAGATATCAGTTATATTATACAGCAGTGACATCACCGCTCTGCAGATATCAGTTATATTATACAGCAGTGACATCACCGCTCTCCAGATATCAGTTATATTATACAGGAAGTGACATCACCGCTCTCCAGATATCAGTTATATTATACAGCAGTGACATCACCGCTCTGCAGATATCAGTTATATTATACAGCAGTGACATCACCGCTCTGCAGATATCAGTTATATTATACAGTAGTGACATCACCGCTCTGCAGATATCAGTTATATTATACAGCAGTGACATCACCGCTCCGCAGATATCAGTTATATTATACAGCAGTGACATCACCGCTCTCCAGATATCAGTTATATTATACAGCAGTGACATCACCGCTCTGCAGATATCAGTTATATTATACAGCAGTGACATCACCGCTCTGCAGATATCAGTTATATTATACAGCAGTGACATCACCGCTCTCCAGATATCAGTTATATTATACAGCAGTGACATCACCGCTCTGCAGATATCAGTTATATTATACAGCAGTGACATCACCGCTCCGCAGATATCAGTTATATTATACAGCAGTGACATCACCGCTCCGCAGATATCAGTTATATTATACAGCAGTGACATCACCGCTCTGCAGATATCAGTTATATTATACAGCAGTGACATCACCGCTCTGCAGATATCAGTTATATTATACAGCAGTGACATCACCGCTCTGCAGATATCAGTTATATTATACAGAAGTGACATCACCGCTCTGCAGATATCAGTTATATTATACAGAAGTGACATCACCGCTCTGCAGATATCAGTTATATTATGCAGCAGTGACATCACCGCTCTGCAGATATCAGTTATATTATACAGCAGTGACATCACCGCTCTGCAGATATCAGTTATATTACTCAGCAGTGACATCACCGCTCTGCAGATATCAGTTATATTATACAGAAGTGACATCACCGCTCTGCAGATATCAGTTATATTATGCAGCAGTGACATCACCGCTCTGCAGATATCAGTTATATTATACAGCAGTGACATCACCGCTCTGCAGATATCAGTTATATTACTCAGCAGTGACATCACCGCTCTGCAGATATCAGTTATATTACTCAGCAGTGACATCACCACTCTGCAGATATCAGTTATATTACACAGCAGTGACATCACCGCTCTGCAGATATCAGTTATATTATACAGCAGTGACATCACCGCTCTGCAGATATCAGTTATATTATACAGGAAGTGACATCACCGCTCTGCAGATATCAGTTATATTACACAGCAGTGACATCACCGCTCTGCAGATATCAGTTATATTATACAGCAGTGACATCACCGCTCTGCAGATATCAGTTATATTATATAGCAGTGACATCACCGCTCTGCAGATATCAGTTATATTATACAGCAGTGACATCACCGCTCTGCAGATATCAGTTATATTATACAGCAGTGACATCACCGCTCTGCAGATATCAGTTATATTATACAGCAGTGACATCACCGCTCTGCAGATATCAGTTATATTATACAGCAGTGACATCACCGCTCTCCAGATATCAGTTATATTATACAGCAGTGACATCACCGCTCTGCAGATATCAGTTATATTATACAGCAGTGACATCACCGCTCTGCAGATATGTTATATTATACAGCAGTGACATCACCGCTCTGCAGATATCAGTTATATTATACAGCAGTAACATCACCGCTCTCCAGATATCAGTTATATTATACAGCAGTGACATCACCGCTCTCCAGATATCAGTTATATTATACAGCAGTGACATCACCGCTCTGCAGATATGTTATATTATACAGCAGTGACATCACCGCTCTGCAGATATCAGTTATATTATACAGCAGTAACATCACCGCTCTCCAGATATCAGTTATATTATACAGCAGTGACATCACCGCTCTCCAGATATCAGTTATATTATACAGCAGTGACATCACCGCTCTGCAGATATGTTATATTATACAGCAGTGACATCACCGCTCTGCAGATATCAGTTATATTATACAGCAGTGACATCACCGCTCTGCAGTTATCAGTTATATTATACAGCAGTGACATCACCGCTCTGCAGATATCAGTTATATTATACAGCAGTGACATCACCGCTCTGCGGATATCAGTTATATTACTCAGCAGTGACATCACCGCTCTGCAGATATCAGTTATATTATATAGCAGTGACATCACCGCTCTGCAGATATCAGTTATATTATACAGCAGTGACATCACCGCTCTGCAGATATCAGTTATATTATACAGCAGTGACATCACCGCTCTGCAGATATGTTATATTATACAGCAGTGACATCACCGCTCTGCAGATATCAGTTATATTATACAGCAGTGACATCACCGCTCTGCAGATATCAGTTATATTATACAGCAGTGACATCACCGCTCTGCAGATATCAGTTATATTATACAGGAAGTGACATCACCGCTCTGCAGATATCAGTTATATTATACAGGAAGTGACATCACCGCTCTCCAGATATCAGTTATATTATACAGCAGTGACATCACCGCTCTGCGGATATCAGTTATATTACTCAGCAGTGACATCACCGCTCTGCAGATATCAGTTATATTATATAGCAGTGACATCACCGCTTTGCGGATATCAGTTATATTACTCAGCAGTGACATCACCGCTCTGCAGATATCAGTTATATTATACAGCAGTGACATCACCGCTCTGCAGATATCAGTTATATTATACAGCAGTGACTTCACCGCTCTGCAGATATCAGTTATATTACTCAGCAGTGACGTCACTGCTCTGCAGATATCAGTTATATTACTCAGCAGTGACATCACCGCTCTGCAGATATCAGTTATATTACTCAGCAGTGACGTCACCGCTCTGCAGATATCAGTTATTTTATACAGCAGTGACATCACCGCTCTGCAGATATCAGTTATATTACTCAGCAGTGACGTCACTGCTCTGCAGATATCAGTTATATTACTCAGCAGTGACATCACCGCTCTGCAGATATCAGTTATATTACTCAGCAGTGACGTCACCGCTCTGCAGATACCAGTTATATTACTAAGCAGTGATATCACCGCTCTGCAGATATCAGTTATATTACTCAGCAGTGACGTCACCGCTCTGCAGATATCAGTTATATTACTCAGCAGTGACGTCACCGCTCATTAGCAGACAATTAGAGGGAGATTTTTCCTTTGTGCCTTTCTCTGCGGTTTTCCTCCAGATCTGATGAGTCTTCTCTTGGCCGGGAGCTGCGCTGCCGTAATCAGACCATTATTGTGCTGGGAACATTAGAATTCTGCATTCTGTTCCCAACCACAGAACAATTACCCAACAATTTTGGTTAACCAGAGATTTGCGCTGCTGAGGAGGACGGCGAGCAGCGGCCCAGAGTCTGGAAACAGGAGGCGGCGCTGCTGATCGGGGAGGCGTGCCGCACCTCCAGCCTAATAAAGACTAAATTAATTACAAGAGCTTTTATAGCGGAGTTATCACTATCTGTGGAGCCGCTGTAATTATACGTCCCCGCTAACGAGACACAAATGGATTCAGCTCAGGGTAAATGATGACGAGATCGCTGCAAAAGAGGAATTTGCGTAGATAGAGCAGCAACACTCAGTGCGGGGTGGTACAGGGAGCGCACACCGGTGCAGGGAGCACACACCGGTGCAGGGAGCGCACAATGGTGCATAGAGTGTACACCGGTGCAGGGAGCGTACACCGGTGCAGGGAGCGTACGCCGGTGCAGGGAGTGTACGCCGGTGCAGGGAGTGTACGCCGGTGCAGGGAGTGTACACCGGTGCAGGGAGCGCACACCGGTGCAGGGAGCGTACACCGGTGCAGGGACCATACAACGGTGCAGGGTGTGTACACCGGTGCAGGGAGCGCACATTGGTGCAGGGAGCGCACACTGGTGCAGGGACTGTACACCGGTGCAGGGAGCGTACACCGGTGCAGGGAGCGTAAACCAGTGCAGGGAGCGCACACTGGTGCAGGGACTGTACACCGGTGCAAGGAGCGTAAACCGGTGCAGGGAGCGCACACTGGTGCAGGTAGCGTACACCGGTGCAGGGAGCGTAAACCGGTGCAGGGAGCGTAAACCGGTGCAGGGAACGCACACCGGTGCAGGGCGAGTACAGCAGTGTAGGGCGGGTACACCGGTGTAGGGCGAGTACAGCAGTGCAGGGCGAGTACAGCAGTGCAGGGCGAGTACAGCAGTGCAGGGCGAGTACAGCACTGCAGGGAGAGTACAGCAGTGCAGGGAGAGTACAGCAGTGCAGGGCGGGTACAGCAGTGCAGGGCGGGTACAGCAGTGCAGGGCGGGTACAGCAGTGCAGGGCGTGTACAGCAGTGCAGGGCGAGTACAGCAGTGCAGGGCGAGTACAGCAGTGCAGGGCAGGTACAGCAGTGCAGGGCGAGTACACCGGTGCAGGGCGAGTACAGCAGTGCAGGGCGAGTACAGCAGTGCAGGGCGGGTACACCGGTGCAGGGCGAGTACAGCAGTGCAGGGCGGGTACACCGGTGCAGGGCGAGTACACCGGTGCAATCCAGAAAATAAATGGGACCTATCACAGTTCTAGGTGCATTCAGCAGCACAATCATTTCTGGAGTTAGTTGTGGGATACAGCGGTCTCCCTACATATCCCCCACCTCTCCTCCATGTTATCAGCATATCCCCCACCTCTCCTCCATGTTATCAGCATATCCCCCACCTCTCCTCCATGTTATCAGCATATCCCCCACCTCTCCTCCATGTTATCAGCATATCCCCCACCTGTCCTCCATGTTATCAGCATATCCCCCACCTCTCCTCCATGTTATCAGCATATCCCCCACCTCTCATCCATGTTATCAGCATATCCCCCACCTGTCCTCCATGTTATCAGCATATCCCCCACCTCTCCTCCATGTTATCAGCATATCCCCCACCTCTCCTCCATGTTATCAGCATATCCCCCACCTCTCCTCCATGTTATCAGCATATCCCCACCTCTCCTCCATGTTATCAGCATATCCCCACCTCTCCTCCATGTTATCAGCATATCCCCCACCTCTCCTCCATGTTATCAGCATATCCTCCACCTCTCCTCCATGTTATCAGCATATCCCCCACCTCTCCTCCATGTTATCAGCATATCCCCACCTCTCCTCCATGTTATCAGCATATCCCCCACCTCTCCTCCATGTTATCAGCATATCCCCCACCTCTCCTCCATGTTATCAGCATATCCTCCACCTCTCCTCCATGTTATCAGCATATCCCCCACCTCTCCTCCATGTTATCAGCATATCCCCCACCTCTCCTCCATGTTATCAGCATATCCCCCACCTGTCCTCCATGTTATCAGCATATCCCCCACCTCTCCTCCATGTTATCAGCATATCCCCCACCTCTCCTCCATGTTATCAGCATATCCCCCACCTCTCCTCCATGTTATCAGCATATCCCCACCTCTCCTCCATGTTATCAGCATATCCCCCACCTCTCCTCCATGTTATCAGCATATCCCCACCTCTCCTCCATGTTATCAGCATATCCCCACCTCTACACATACCCACAACATATCCCCCAACCCCCACACATATCCACAGCATATCCTCCCACCCCTCACACATATCTACAGCATATCTCCCACCCCTCACACATACTCACAGCATATCCCTCACCCCTCACACATATCCACAGCATATCCCCCACCCCTCACACATACAGCATATCCCTCACACATATCCACAGCATATCCCCCACCCCTCACACGTATCCACAGCATATCCCCCACCCCTCACACGTATCCACAGCATATCCCTCTTCTCTTCCATGTCCTTCAGTGGCAGAAGAAGGGGATTTGTTTGTTACTCTTACGCTCATTGCTTTTCCTCTTTTAGCCTGTGTCCTGTGACACGGAGGACAATACGGTCGCGTCCATCTGTGCTCACCATTAAACCCTGATAATCCCTCAGAGAACAGCTGGAGGTGCACAGCGAGCTCTTTATACTGTATCATATAGCCTCTGTATACAGGCTGTGCGCTTATAACACTGCAGATATCACATATTCCCTGCACTGACACACTGTAACAACTGTGAGAAGAACCAGCTCAAAGAAAAAAGTAGACGTTTCCATTCACTGATAACAAGCAGAGATTTTATACACCGTAAGTGACACTACCACCCCCACCGTGCACCCGCGGGCAGATGGAGATCCCCTCGAGCGCTGTGGATCCAGGTGGAGCGGGGCCTGCGCTCTGCGCTCGCCGCTGATTTTCGTTCCTTCAGCATGGAGCGATTTTAGCAGAAGGTTTCTATGACAATAGAAACCAGAAGAACATGGGCTGCCTGCCAGTGCCAGCTCCGCAGAGCCGGTCCGGGGGTGCGGGGTCGCCCCTCTCCCGAATTATAACAGGTACTATCACTTGGCATCAGAATATGGAGAAGGGGACAATGCGGCAGATTCACAAGTTGGGATTGTTTTGGGTTTATTTGCTATAAAACATATGGACATCGCGGCTCTGCCCAGAAAACCTTATTATATCATCAGCCCAGTGCGGCATTGTTCTGCGAAGAGGCTGTCAACACGGCAGACGGTGTGCCAGGGCGGGGAGCAAGAGAGCAGCGCCACCTAGAGGAAGAGGAGGCATCCACACTGTGCCAGGGCGGGGAGCAAGAGAGCGGCGCCACCTAGAGGAAGAGGCGGCATCCACACTGTGCCAGGGCGGGGAGCAAGAGAGCGGCGCCACCTAGAGGAAGAGGCGGCATCCACACTGTGCCAGGGCGGGGAGCAAGAGAGCGGCGCCACCTAGAGGAAGAGGCGGCATCCACACTGTGCCAGGGCGGGGAGCAAGAGAGCGGCGCCACCTAGAGGAAGAGGCGGCATCGACACTGAGCCAGGGCGGGGAGCAAGAGAGCGGCGCCACCTAGAGGAAGAGGCGGCATCCACACTGTGCCAGGGCGGGGAGCAAGAGAGCGGCGCCACCTAGAGGAAGAGGCGGCATCCACACTGTGCCAGTGCGGGGAGCAAGAGAGCGGCGCCACCTAGAGGAAGAGGCGGCATCGACACTGAGCCAGGGCGGAGAGCAAGAGAGCGGCGCCACCTAGAGGAAGAGGCGGCATCCACACTGTGCCAGGGCGGGGAGCAAGAGAGCAGCGTCACCTAGAGGAAGAGGCGGCATCGACACTGTGCCAGGGCGGGGAGCAAGAGAGCGGCGCCACCTAGAGGAAGAGGCGGCATCGACACTGAGCCAGGGTGGAGAGCAAGAGAGCGGCGCCACCTAGAGGAAGAGGCGGCATCCACACTGTGCCAGGGCGGGGAGCAAGAGAGCGGCACCACCTAGAGGAAGAGGCGGCATCCACACTGTGCCAGGGCGGGGAGTAAGAGAGCGGCGCCACCTAGAGGAAGAGGCGGCATCGACACTGAGCCAGGGTGGAGAGCAAGAGAGCGGCGCCACCTAGAGGAAGAGGCGGCATCCACACTGTGCCAGGGCGGGGAGCAAGAGAGCGGCGCCACCTAGAGGAAGAGGCGGCATCCACACTGTGCCAGGGCGGGGAGCAAGAGAGCAGCACCACCTAGAGGAAGAGGCGGCATCCACACTGTGCCAGGGCGGGGAGCAAGAGCGCAGCGCCACCTAGAGGAAGAGGCGGCATCCACACTGTGCCAGGGCGGGGAGCAAGAGAGCGGCGCCACCTAGAGGAAGAGGCGGCATCCACACTGTGCCAGGGCGGGGAGCAAGAGAGCGGCGCCACCTACAGGAAGAGGTAGCATCCACACTGTGCCAGGGCGGGGAGCAAGAGAGCGGCGCCACCTAGAAGAAGAGGCAGCATCCACACTGTGCCAGGGCGGGGAGCAAGAAAGCGGAGCCACCTAGAGGAAGAGGCGGCATCCACACTGTGCCAGGGCGGGGAGCAAGAGAGCGGCGCCACCTAGAGGAAGAGGCAGCATCCACACTGTGCCAGGGCGGGGAGCAAGAAAGCGGAGCCACCTAGAGGAAGAGGCGGCATCCACACTGTGCCAGGGCGGGGAGCAAGAGAGCAGTGCCACCTAGAGGAAGAGGCGGCATCCACACTGTGCCAGGGCGGGGAGCAAGAGAGCGGCGCCACCTAGAGGAAGAGGCGGCATCCACACTGTACCAGGGCGGGGAGCAAGAGAGCGGCGCCACCTAGAGGAAGAGGCGGCATCCACACAGTGCAAGGGCGGGGAGCAAGAGAGCGGCGCCACCTAGAGGAAGAGGCAGCATCCACACTGTGCCAGGGCGGGGAGCAAGAGAGCGGCGCCACCTAGAGGAAGAGGCAGCATCCACACTGTGCCAGGGCGGGGAGCAAGAGAGCGGCGTCACCTAGAGGAAGAGGCGGCATCCACACTGTGCCAGGGCGGGGAGCAAGAGAGCGGCGCCACCTAGAGGAAGAGGCAGCATCCACACTGTGCCAGGGCGGGGAGCAAGAGAGCGGCGCCACCTAGAGGAAGAGGCGGCATCCACACTGTACCAGGGCGGGGAGCAAGAGAGCGGCGCCACCTAGAGGAAGAGGCGGCATCCACACAGTGCCAGGGCGGGGAGCAAGAGAGCGGCGCCACCTAGAGGAAGAGGCGGCATCCACACTGTGCCAGGGCGGGGAGCAAGAGAGCGGCGCCACCTAGAGGAAGAGGCGGCATCCACACTGTACCAGGGCGGGGATCAAAAGAGCAGCGCCACCTAGAGGAAGAGGCAGCATCCACACTGTGCCAGGGCGGGGAGCAAGAGAGCGGCGCCACCTAGAGGAAGAGGCAGCATCCACACTGTACCAGGGCGGGGAGCAAGAGAGCGGCGCCACCTAGAGGAAGAGGCAGCATCCACACTGTACCAGGGCGGGGAGCAAGAGAGCGGCGCCACCTAGAGGAAGAGGAGGCATCCACACTGTGCCAGGGCGGGGAGCAAGAGAACGGCGCCACCTAGAGGAAGAGGCGGCATCCACACTGTGCCAGGGCGGGGAGCAAGAGAGCGGCGCCACCTAGAGGAAGAGGAGGCATCCACACTGTGCCAGGGCGGGGAGCAAGAGAGCGGCGCCACCTAGAGGAAGAGGCGGCATCCACACTGTGCCAGGGCGGGGAGCAAGAGAGCGGCGCCACCTAGAGGAAGAGGTAGCATCCACACTGTGCCAGGGCGGGGAGCAAGAGAGCGGCGTCACCTAGAGGAAGAGGCGGCATCCACACTGTGCCAGGGCGGGGAGCAAGAGAGCGGCGCCACCTAGAGGAAGAGGCGGCATCCACACTGTGCCAGGGCGGGGAGCAAGAGAGCGGCGCCACCTAGAGGAAGAGGCGGCATCCACACTGTGCCAGGGCGGGGAGCAAGAGAGCGGCGCCACCTAGAGGAAGAGGCGGCATCCACACTGTGCCAGGGCGGGGAGCAACAGCGCAGCGCCACCTAGAGGAAGAGGCAGCATCCACACTGTGCCAGGGCGGGGAGCAAGAGAGCGGCGCCACCTAGAGGAAGAGGCGGCATCCACACTGTGCCAGGGCGGGGAGCAAGAGAGCGGCGCCACCTACAGGAAGAGGCGGCATCCACACTGTGCCAGGGCGGGGAGCAAGAGAGCGGCACCACCTAGAGGAAGAGGCGGCATCCACACAGTGCCAGGGCGGGGAGTAAGAGAGCGGCGCCACCTAGAGGAAGAGGCGGCATCCACACTGTGCCAGGGCGGGGAGCAAGAGAGCGGCGCCACCTAGAGGAAGAGGCGGCATCCACACTGTGCCAGGGCGGGGAGTAAGAGAGCGGCGCCACCTAGAGGAAGAGGCGGCATCCACACTGTGCCAGGGCGGGGAGCAAGAGAGCGGCGCCACCCAGAGGAAGAGGAGGCATCCACACTGTGCCAGGGCTGGAAGCAAGAGTGATGCGCCACCTAGAGGAAGAGGAGGCATCCACAGGGCAGAAAATCGGATTTTCGCACGTCCCCCGAGAATAACATTGGAGTGTGAGTGAACCCCAAATTTGATCAACAGTCTCCTCCTCCAGTAATGGCTGATAACAGGGAGTAATAGATTGTAATCACCTGTCCTACAGTCTCCTCCCCCAGTAATGGCTGATAACAGAGAGTAATAGACTGTACTCCCCTGTCCTAATGATAATTTGGGGATTATATAGTATATGGATGCTGTTGGTCATTTGAGGTGCTGATGATCATTAGGCCGGACGTGTTGTTTCTCCCGTTCCATTGTTGCAGCGTAGGGGGGACATGGCGCTCGTCATCTTTCTGGCCCCTCCCTGTGTATTATCTCACAATAACACTGGGGTTTGTTACAATGTATCAGCGCCGCTATCTGCATCCTTTATAGACATAACAGAGGCGGTCAGCGGTCGTGCAGCCCTCACCACCAGGGCGGCGATAGAGGACCTCGGAGCCCACGGGCAGCCCTCTCCACCAGGGCAGCGATGGAGGACCTCGGAGCCCACGGGCAGCCCTCACCACCGGGGCGGCGATGGAGGACCTCGGAGCCCATGGGCAGCCCTCTCCACCAGGACAGCGATGGAGTACCTCGGAGCCCACGGGCAGCCCTCACCACCAGGGCAGCGATGGAGGACCTCGGAGCCCACGGGACAGCCCTCTCCACCAGGGCGGCGATAGAGGATCTCGGAGCCCACGGGCAGCCCTCTCCACCAGGGCAGCGATGGAGGACCTCGGAGCCCACGAGCAGCCCTCACCACCAGGGCGGCGATAGAGGACCTCGGAGCCCACGGGCAGCCCTCTCCACCAGGGCAGCGATGGAGGACCTCGGAGCCCACGGGCAGCCCTCACCACCAGGGCAGCGATGGAGGACCTCGGAGCCCACGTGCAGCCCTCACCACCGGGGCGGCGATGGAGGACCTCGGAGCCCATGGGCAGCCCTCTCCACCGGGGCGGCGATGGAGGACCTCGGAGCTTATGGGCAGCCCTCTCCAACAGGGCGGCGATGGAGGACCTTGGAGCCCACGGGCAGCCCTCTCCACCAGGGAGGCGATGGAGGACCTCGGAGCTTATGGGCAGCCCTCTCCACCAGGGCGGCGATGGAGGACCTCGGAGCCCACGGGCAGTTCTCACCACCAGGGCGGCGATGGAGGACCTCGGAGCCCACGGGCAGCCCTCTCCACCAGGGCGGCGATGGAGGACCTCGGAGCTTATGGGCAGTCCTCTCCACCAGGGCGGGGATGGAGGACCTCGGAGCCCATGGGCAGCCCTCTCCACCAGGGCGGGGATGGAGGACCTCGGAGCTTATGGGCAGCCCTCTCCACCAGGGCGGGGATGGAGGACCTCGGAGCTTATGGGCAGCCCTCTCCACCAGGGCGGCGATGGAGGACCTTGGAGCCCACGGGCAGCCCTCTCCACCAGGGAGGCGATGGAGGACCTCGGAGCTTATGGGCAGCCCTCTCCACCAGGGCGGCGATGGAGGACCTCGGAGCCCACGGGCAGTTCTCACCACCAGGGCGGCGATGGAGGACCTCGGAGCCCACGGGCAGTGGCTCTTGGTTAAGACTTTGTGAGAGCCAGAAATCTTGTAAAGAAAACAAGATGCGCCGGTATTAAAACTTTTAATGACTATAGTAAAAAAAAAGGTGGAAGTTGTGCGCCAGCTGGCTGACTGCGGATCCAGGCGGCACAGCTTGAACTTAAAGCTATCTTAACGTGATGAAAAAGTGCCAATAATTAGCATATGTAGCGTGAACAGGTTTGCTGGCACCAAGAAGTGAAAAACTCCAAGGTAAAGTTATTATTAGGGAGTAATTAGCTCTGTGAAGTAAATGAGTGTAACAATAGCTGCCAGCACTCACAATATGTCCAACATCTGACTATGCGTAAGATAACATTGTATCCGCGCCCCCCGCTCCACGAGCCGCTAATAACCATATGTTACTGTAATTAATGCACAAGCTTTCTGACCTGTTGTCACAGCGGAACAATACAGCGTGGAAGCCACGGAACGCCGCTCCGAGAGGCGGAAGCTCGGCCGCCGGGTACCGGCAACAAAGAGTTAACACCGACGAGAAGACCCCCGAATCACCAACACTAGGGGCAAAATACTACCCCAGCATAGTGAGGGCCGCTGCTCACTACAGGACACCATACACTGAGGACCGCTGCCGCTGGTCACTACAGGACACCATACACTGAGGACCGCTGCCACTGATCACTACAGGACACCATACACTGAGGACCGCTGCCGCTGGTCACTACAGGACACCATACACTGAGGACCGCTGCCACTGGTCACTACAGGACACCATACACTGAGGACCGCTGCCACTGGTCACTACAGGGTGCCATATACTGAGGACCGCTGCCACTGGTCACTACAGGACACCATACACTGAGGACCGCTGCCGCTGCTCACTACAGGACACCATACACTGAGGACCGCTGCCGCTGGTCACTACAGGACACCATACACTGAGGACCGCTGCCACTGATCACTACAGGACACCACACACTGAGGACCGCTGCCACTGGTCACTACAGGGTGCCATATACTGAGGACCGCTGCCGCTGCTCACTACAGGACACCATACACTGAGGACCACTGCCCACTACAGGACACCATACACTGAGGACCGCTGCCACTGGTCACTACAGGACACCACACACTGAGGACCGCTGCCGCTGCTCACTACAGGACACCATACACTGAGGACCGCTGCCGCTGGTCACTACAGAACACCATACACTGAGGACCGCTGCCACTGGTCACTACAGGACACCACACACTGAGGACCGCTGCCACTGGTCACTACAGGGTGCCATATACTGAGGACCGCTGCCGCTGGTCACTACAGGACACCATACACTGAGGACCGCTGCCACTGGTCACTACAGGAGACCATATACTGAGGACCACTGCCGCTGGTCACTACAGGACACCATATACTGAGGACCGCTGCCGCTGGTCACTACAGGGTGCCATATACTGAGGACCGCTGCCGCTGGTCACTACAGGACACCATACACTGAGGACCGCTGCCACTGGTCACTACAGGACACCATACACTGAGGACTGCTGCCGCTGGTCACTACAGGACACCATATATACTGAGGACCACTGCCAATGGTCACTACAGGACACCATATATACTGAGGACCGCTGCCACTGGTCACTACAGGAGACCATATACTGAGGACCACTGCCACTGGTCACTACAGGACACCATATACTGAGGACCGCTGCCGCTGGTCACTACAGGACACCATATACTGAGGACCACTGCCACTGGTCACTACAGGACACCATATACTGAGGACCGCTGCCACTGGTCACTACAGGGCGCAGAGAGCTACAAACTGAGGATCGCTGCCGCTCATGACTATGAGGCACCACATACTGAGGACCGCTGCCGCTTATGGATACAGGGTTCCACATGCTGAGAACCACTGCCACTCATCACTATGGGGCCTCACACGCTGAGAACCACTGCCACTCATCACTATGGGGCCTCACATGCTGAGAACCACTGCCACTCATCACTATGGGGCGCCACATGCTGAGAACCACTGCCACTAATCACTATGGGGCGCCACATGCTGAGAACCACTGGCACTCATCACTATGGGGCCTCACACGCTGAGAACCACTGCCACTCATCACTATGGGGCCTCACACGCTGAGAACCACTGCCACTCATCACTATGGGGCGCCACATGCTGAGAACCACTGCCACTCATCACTATGGGACGTCACACACTGAGAACCACTGCCACTCATCACTATGGGACGTCACACACTGAGAACCACTGCCACTCATCACTATGGGGCGTAACACACTGAGAACCACTGCCACTCATCACTATGGGACGTCACACACTGAGAACCACTGCCACTCATCACTATGGGGCGTAACACACTGAGGACCGCTGACGCTCATCACTATGGGGCACCACATGCTGAGGACCGCTGCCACTCATCACTATGGGATGTCACACACTGAGAACCACTGCCACTCATCACTATGGGGCGTAACACACTGAGGACCGCTGACGCTCATCACTATGGGGCACCACATGCTGAGAACCACTGCCACTCATCACTATGGGACGTCACACACTGAGAACCACTGCCACTCATCACTATGGGATGTCACACACTGAGAACCACTGCCACTCATCACTATGGGGCGTAACACACTGAGGACCGCTGACGCTCATCACTATGGGGCCTCACATGCTGAGAACCACTGCCACTCATCACTATGGGACGTCACACACTGAGAACCACTGCCACTCATCACTATGGGACGTCACACACTGAGAACCACTGCCACTCATCACTATGGGGCGTAACACACTGAGGACCGCTGACGCTCATCACTATGGGGCACCACATGCTGAGGACCGCTGCCACTCATCACTATGGGATGTCACACACTGAGAACCACTGCCACTCATCACTATGGGGCGTAACACACTGAGGACCGCTGCCACTCATCACTATGGGGCGTCACACACCGAGGACCGCTGCCACTCATCACTATGGGGCGTAACACACTGAGGACCGCTGCCACTCATCACTATGGGGCGTCACACACCGAGGACCGCTGCCACTCATCACTATGGGGCGTAACACACTGAGGACCGCTGCCACTCATCACTATGGGGCGTCACACACCGAGGACCGCTGACACTCATCACTATGGGACGTCACACACTGAGAACCACTGCCACTCATCACTATGGGGCGTAACACACTGAGGACCACTGCCACTCATCACTATGGGGCGTAACACACTGAGGACCGCTGCCACTCATCACTATGGGGCGTAACACACTGAGGACCGCTGCCACTCATCACTATGGGGCGTAACACACTGAGGACCGCTGACGCTCATCACTATGGGGCACCACATGCTGAGGACCGCTGCCACTCATCACTATGGGATGTCACACACTGAGAACCACTGCCACTCATCACTATGGGGCGTAACACACTGAGGACCGCTGACGCTCATCACTATGGGGCACCACATGCTGAGGACCGCTGCCACTCATCACTATGGGATGTCACACACTGAGAACCACTGCCACTCATCACTATGGGGCGTAACACACTGAGGACCGCTGACGCTCATCACTATGGGGCGCCACATGCTGAGAACCACTGCCACTCATCACTATGGGGCGTCACACACCGAGGACCGCTGACACTCATCACTATGGGGCGTAACACACTGAGGACCGCTGCCACTCATCACTATGGGGCGTAACACACTGAGGACCGCTGCCACTCATCACTATGGGGCGTAACACACTGAGGACCGCTGACGCTCATCACTATGGGGCGGTGCAGATTAGGAGCGGCGCCTGATTTCCTAAGATCCCGCAGCTTTCCCGCTCTTCCTCCTCGTCATCATCACTGTAAGGTGCCAGTGAATGGAAACATTCCAGAAAATATCCTGGAGAGGTGCTGCGCACACTGCTGAGCGTTGTTACAGTGTGTCAGTGCAGGCCGTCTTCCAGCTGACCTCCGTCTCTCCAACCTTCAGGGCGTGCTCACATTCAGGATTCGGTGCAGAAATTTCTGCACCATGTCTGCGTCTCTAGCCTGGAAAAATGCAGCAACAAAACTGCGCATTATTTCAGCATTTTTTGCAGCGTTTTTTGCTGCAGATTTTCATTTGTATCACTGACAGAACGGATTTAAACCTGCACCAATTCTGCAGGAGCAAATAAGCTCCGTGTGCACAGACTCCAGGAATGTCATCGACTTCACTGGCATCGGGAAATTGTGACAAATCTGCAACGTGTGCACAGGAACGTACTGCTACAATGTAACACAGCATCAGGAGGAAACAGGATGAAAATAAAGCCATTCACTGACAGCAAGCGGAGATCCCGAGCACGAGGAAGCATTACAGTCCAGTCGCAGAAGGAATGGATGTGACGGAGACGACTCTGCCCCGGGCTCCGCCGCGCTGCGCTCATTCATCTCATTACCAAACATCTGGTTCAGGCGGATGTAACGCCCCGATCCTCCGCACGTCTCACCCTACTGACACCACGATCCGCGCCGCTCTGATCACAGGCTACAAGACAGTAATCAGCGACTGCAGCAGAAGCACAACGTGGCGGTAACTCATCTGTACACGAAACCTGGAAGTCTCTGAAGTAGAAGATCTGTGCGAAACAAGACTCTGAAGCCTCCGACTAAAAGAAACACGTCTCATCACAAGAACCTCCACCGCCTGCAATACCGCCCCACACAGGAGCCAGATACATGCCTGCCCGCGGCGGGATTATAGCGGTTATATTCCTACACATAAGGGCAGTATTATAGTAGTTATATTCTTGTATATAGGGGCAGTATTATAGTAGTTATATTCTTGTATATAGGAGCAGTATTATAGCAGTTATATTCTTGTATATAGGGGCAGTATTATAGCAGTTATATTCTTGTACATAGGGGCAGTATTATAGTAGATATATTCTTGTACATAGGGGGCAGTATTATAGTAGTTATATTCTTGTATATAGGGGCAGTATTATAGCAGTTATATTCTTGTACATAGGGGCAGTATTATAGTAGTTATATTCTTGTACATAGGGTGCAGTATTATAGTAGTTATATTCTTGTATATAGGAGCAGTATTATAGTAGTTATATTCTTGTACATAGGGGTAGTATTATAGTAGTTATATTCCTGTACATAGGAGCAGTATTATAGTAGATATATTCCTGTACATAGGAGCAGTATTATAGTAGGTATATTCTTGTACATAGGGGGCAGTATTATAGTAGTTATATTCTTGTATATAGGAGCAGTATTATAGTAGTTATATTCTTGTATATAGGGGCAGTATTATAGTAGTTATATTCCTGTACATAGGGGCAGTATTATAGTAGTTATATTCTTGTACATAGGGGCAGTATTATAGTAGTTATATTCTTGTACATAGGGGCAGTATTATAGTAGTTATATTCTTGTACATAGGGGCAGTATTATAGCAGTTATATTCTTGTACATAGGGGCAGTATTATAGTAGTTATATTCTTGTACATAGGGGCAGTATTATAGTCGTTATATTCTTGTATATAGGGGCAGTATTATAGTAGTTATATTCCTGTATATAGGGAGCAGTATTATAGTAGTTATATTCTTGTACATAGGGGGCAGTATTATAGTAGTTATATTCCTGTACATAGGGGGCAGTATTATAGTAGTTATATTCTTGTACATAGGAGCAGTATTATAGTAGTTATATTCTTGTATATAGGGGGCAGTATTATAGTAGTTATATTCTTGTACATAGGGGGCAGTATTATAGTAGTTATATTCCTGTACATAGGGGGCAGTATTATAGTAGTTATATTCTTGTACATAGGAGCAGTATTATAGCAGTTATATTCTTGTATATAGGGGGCAGTATTATAGTAGTTATATTCTTGTACATAGGGGCAGTATTATAGTAGTTATATTCTTGTACATAGGAGCAGTATTATAGTAGTTATATTCTTGTACATAGGGGCAGTATTATAGTAGTTATATTCTTGTACATAGGGGCAGTATTATAGCAGTTATATTCTTGCATATAGGGGCAGTATTATAGCAGTTATATTCTTGTACATAGGGGCAGTATTATAGTAGTTATATTCTTGTATATAGGGGCAGTATTATAGTAGTTATATTCTTGTATATAGGGGGCAATATTATAGTAGTTATATTCTTGTATATAGGGGCAGTATTATAGTAGTTATATTCTTGTACATAGGGGCAGTATTATAGTAATTATATTCTTGTATATAGGGGCAGTATTATAGTAGTTATATTCTTGTATATAGGAGCAGTATTATAGTAATTATATTCTTGTACATAGGGGGCAGTATTATAGTAGTTATATTCTTGTATATAGGGGGCAGTATTATAGTAGTTATATACTTGTACATAGGAGCAGTATTATAGTAATTATATTCTTGTACATAGGAGCAGTATTATAGTAATTATATTCTTGTACATAGGAGCAGTATTATAGTAGTTATATTCTTGTACATAGGAACAGTATTATAGTAATTATATTCTTGTACATAGGAGCAGTATTATAGTAGTTATATTCTTGTATATAGGGGCAGTATTATAGTAGTTATATTCTTGTATATAGGGGCAGTATTATAGTAATTATATTCTTGTATATAGGGGGCAGTATTATAGTAGTTATATTCTTGTATATAGGGGCAGTATTATAGTAGTTATATTCTTGTATATAGGAGCAGTATTATAGTAGTTATATTCTTGTACATAGGGGGCAGTATTATAGTAGTTATATTCTTGTATATAGGGGCAGTATTATAGCAGTTATATTCTTGTATATAGGGGCAGTATTATAGTAGTTATATTCTTGTATATAGGGGCAGTATTATAGTAGTTATATTCTTGTATATAGGGGGCAGTATTATAGTAGTTATATTCTTGTATATAGGAGCAGTATTATAGTAGTTATATTCTTGTACATAGGGGCAGTATTATAGTAGTTATATTCTTGTATATAGGGGGCAGTATTATAGTAGTTATATTCTTGTATATAGGGGGCAGTATTATAGTAGTTATATTCTTGTACATAGGGGCAGTATTATAGCAGTTATATTCTTGTATATAGGGGCAGTATTATAGTAGTTATATTCTTGTACATAGGAGCAGTATTATAGCAGTTATATTCTTGTATATAGGGGCAGTATTATAGTAGTTATATTCTTGTATATAGGGGGCAGTATTATAGTAGTTATATTCTTGTATATAGGAGCAGTATTATAGTAGTTATATTCTTGTACATAGGGGCAGTATTATAGTAGTTATATTCTTGTATATAGGGGGCAGTATTATAGCAGTTATATTCTTGTGTATAGGGGCAGTATTATAGTAGTTATATTCTTGTACATAGGGGGCAGTATTATAGTAATTATATTCTTGTATATAGGAGCAGTATTATAGTAGTTATATTCTTGTATATAGGGGGCAGTACTATAGTAGTTATATTCTTGTGCATAGGGGCAGTATTATAGTAGTTATATTCTTGTATATAGGGGCAGTATTATAGTAATTATATTCTTGTATATAGGGAGCAGTATTATAGTAGTTATATTCTTGTACATAGGGGGCAGTATTATAGTAGTTATATTCTTGTATATAGGGGCAGTATTATAGCAGTTATATTCTTGCATATAGGGGCAGTATTATAGCAGTTATATTCTTGTACATAGGGGCAGTATTATAGTAGTTATATTCTTGTATATAGGGGGCAGTATTATAGTCGTTATATTCTTGTATATAGGGGCAGTATTATAGTAGTTATATTCTTGTATAGAGGGGCAGTATTATAGTAATTATATTCTTGTATATAGGGGGCAGTATTATAGCAGTTATATTCTTGTAAATAGGGGCAGTATTATAGTAGTTATATTCTTGTACATAGGGGCAGTATTATAGTATTTATATTCTTGTACATAGGGGGCAGTATTATAGTAGTTATATTCTTGTATATAGGGGGCAGTATTATAGCAGTTATATTCTTGTACATAGGGGGCAGTATTATAGTAGTTATATTCTTGTATATAGGGGCAGTATTATAGTAGTTATATTCTTGTATATAGGGGCAGTATTATAGTAGTTATATTCTTGTACATAGGGGGCAGTATTATAGTAGTTATATTCTTGTATATAGGGGCAGTATTATAGTAGTTATATTCTTGTATATAGGGGCAGTATTATAGTAGTTATATTCTTGTACATAGGGGGCAGTATTATAGTAGTTATATTCTTGTATATAGGGCAGTATTATAGTAGTTATATTCTGGTATATAGGGGCAGTATTATAGTAGTTATATTCTTGTACATAGCGGCAGAATTATAGTAGTTATATTCTTGTATATAGGAGCAGTGTTATAGTAGTTATATTCTTGTACATAGGAGCAGTATTATAGTAGTTATATTCTTGTATATAGGGGCAGTATTGTAGTAGTTATATTCTTGTACATAGGGGGTAGTATTATAGTAGTTATATTCTTGTACATAGGGGCAGTATTATAGCAGTTATATTCTTGTACATAGGGGGCAGTATTATAGTAGTTATATTCTTGTACATAGGGGAAGTATTATAGTAGTTATATTCTTGTACATAGGGGTAGTATTATAGCAGTTATATTCCTGTACATAGGAGCAGTATTATAGCAGTTATATTCCTGTACATAAAGGCAGTATTATAGTAGTTATATTCTTGTACATAGGGGCAGTATTATAGTAGTTATATTCTTGTATATAGGGGCAGTATTGTAGTAGTTATATTCTTGTACATAGGGGGAAGTATTATAGCAGTTATATTATTGTATATAGGGGCAGTATTATAGTAGTTTTATTCTTGTGTATAGGGGGCAGTATTAGCAGTTATTTTCTTGTGTATATAGGGGCAGTATTATAGTAGTTTTATTCTTGTATATAGGGGCAGTATTAGCAGTTATTTTCTTGTGTATAGGAGCAGTATTATAGTAGTTATATTCTTGTACATAGGAGCAGTATTATAGTAGTTATATTCTTGTACATAGGGGCAGTATTATAGTAGTTATATTCTTGTACATAGGAGGCAGTATTATAGTAGTTATATTCTTGTACATAGGGGCAGTATTATAGTAGTTTTATTCTTGTGTATAGGAGCAGTATTATAGTAGTTATATTCTTGTGTATAGGGGGCAGTATCACTCCACCGTCCCTTCGCCGCACACTCGGCCTGCGTATACGCAGTTGGCGGCACATTAGTCCGCTGTGGACGGAGCGATCTGATTGGACAGAAGTGCGTCTTCTCTTCTGGAACTTTACAAACACTTTTTTCCTTTAGATGAGATGATTTTATAACAATCTGGAATTTAGTTTTGGATCCGGTTCAACTTCTTTCTGTTATCGGCCACAATTAATGCTTTTCTGATGTTGAATGTTATAATTAGCAGCAGTGAGCGGAGTAATTGCCAGCAGAACGCATCTTAATATGTCGCGGGGATCACAGAAGCTGATGCTGCTCCAGATTTTAATGGCGGCGCAGCGGAGTCGTCTGTAAATAAATAACAATCATTTACTTCGTTCCAGCGCGTGAAAAGTCGCCGATGACCAAACACAACAGACGGAGATTTGGCGTCTGCGTGAACCGTGGAGGGGCCCACGTAATGGAAGCGGAGGACGGGGACACGGACGCCGCTCGGGTCACCCAGATGGCGACATCTAATGGAGCTTTCCCCATTTATATACGCCCCAGATAAGTGGTGCGGGGTCACCGGGACACCGGGGCTGTGACCGGGAGGATGCACACTTTCAGTCGCCATTTTTCCGGGGTTTTCTGGCCAGACGCGATCCGATGTCTCCGGACGAGGCAGTGATGATGCGCCCGGACCCCCATTATTGCGCCATTCTCACATTTTATGACCCTTTTTCCTGAAAGCCACTTTTTTTCTGATCTAAACTTTTTTCTCCTTGAAAACTTTCCCGGTGAGTGGCGATGTGCGGCCGTGCCCGGGCGGAGGTCGGCGGCTGTCGTGTAATTACAGATATGGAAATTTCCATCCTGTTTACAAACAAGACGTGTAAACGGCTGCGACCTGCCCGTCAGCGGCGAAACCTCCCGAGACCCCCGGCAGAAGGGACGGCCGCCGAGAGGTAGCATCCCTGTCATCCGCGCAGACAAGTGGGAGTTGTGAGTCTGCGTAATTGCTGCAGGACGGAGACAGGACGGCGATCCCGCGACACCGGGAAGGTGAAAGGACCGGAGGGTTAAAAGGAGCGACAATGTGCCCGGAATAACCGAGACCCCCCTCCCCCGGCTCCGGAGCAAATAGGTGTCTCATTAAGAAGAAGCGGCGACAACCTCCGCGATCAGCCGTCAGCGAAACGACAGCAGAGCCGACACCGAGCGCAAATCATCGAGCAACAACCACCGAGCGCCAATCACCGAGCAACAACCACTGAGCGCAAATCACCGAGCGCAAATCACAGAGCAACAACCACCGAGCAACAACCACTGAGCGCAAATCACCGAGCAACAACCACCGAGCGCAAATCACCAAGCAACAACCACCGAGCAACAACCACTGAGTGCAAATCACCGAGCAACAACCACCGAGCGCAAATCACCAAGCAACAACCACCGAGCAACAACCACTGAGTGCAAATCACCGAGCAACAACCACTGAGCGCAAATCACCGAGCGCAAATCACAGAGCAACAACCACCGAGCAACAACCACTGAGCGCAAATCACCGAGCAACAACCACCGATCAACAACCACTGAGCGCAAATCACCGAGCAACAACCACCGAGCGCAAATCACCGAGCGCAAATCACCGAGCAACAATCACCGAGCAACAATCACCGAGCGCAAATCACCGAGCAACAATCACCGAGCAACAACCACTGAGCGCAAATCACCGAGCGCAAATCACCGAGCGCAAATCACAGAGCAACAACCACCGAGCGCAAATCACCGAGCGCAAATCACAGAGCAACAACCACCGAGCAACAACCACCGAGCGCAAATCACCGAGCGCAAATCACAGAGCAACAACCACCGAGCAACAACCACTGAGCGCAAATCACCGAGCGCAAATCACCGAGCGCAAATCACCGAGCGCAAATCACCGAGCGCAAATCACCGAGCGCAAATCACAGAGCAACAACCACCGAGCAACAACCACTGAGCGCAAATCACCGAGCGCAAATCACCGAGCGCAAATCACCGAGCGCAAATCACAGAGCAACAACCACTGAGCGCAAATCACGGAGCAACAATCACCGAGCGCAAATCACCGAGCAACAATCACCGAGCGCAAATCACCGAGCGCAAATCACCGAGCAACAATCACCGAGCGCAAGTTACCAAGCGCAAGTCACCGAGCAACAATCACCGAGCGCAAATCACCGAGCGCAAATCACCAAGCGCAAATCACCAAGCGCAAATCACCAAGCGCAAATCACCGAGCAACAACCACCGAGCGCAAATCACCGAGCGCAAATCACCGAGCGCAAATCACCGAGCGCAAATCACCGAGCGCAAATCACCGAGCGCAATTCACCGAGCAACAACCACCGAGCGCAACAACCACCGAGAGCAACAACCACCGAGAGCAACAACCACCGAGAGCAACAACCACCGAGTGCAACAACCACCGAGTGCAAATCACCGAGCAACAACCACCGAGCGCAAATCACTGAGCGCAAATCACCGAGCAACAACCACCGAGCGCAAATCACCGAGCGCAAATCACCGAGCGAGACGTTAATTACAGAGACCGCGGAGCTCACACTCTAACGAGCGCACTGACTGCGGAGCTCACACCCTAAAGAGCGCACTGACTGCGGAGCTCACACCCTAAAGAGCGCACTGACTGCAGAGCTCACAGTATAAAGAGCACACTGACTGCAGAGCTCACACCCTAAAGAGCGCACTGACTGCAGAGCTCACACCCTAAAGAGCACACTGACTGCGGAGCTCACACCCTAAAGAGCACACTGACTGCAGAGCTCACACCCTAAAGAGCGCACTGACTGCAGAGCTCACACCCTAAAGAGCGCACTGACTGCGGAGCTCACACCCTAAAGAGCGCACTGACTGCAGAGCTCAGTCTAATGAGCACACTGACTGCGGAGCTCACACCCTAAAGAGCGCACTGACTGCGGAGCTCAGTCTAATGAGCCCACTGACTGCACAGCTCACACTCTAAAAAGCACACTGACTGCAGAGCTCACACCCTATAGAGCACACTGACTGCGGAGCTCAGTCTAATGAGCACACTGACTGCGGAGCTCACAGCCTAAAGAGCGCACTGACTGCGGAGCTCACAGTATAAAGAGCACACTGACTGCAGAGCTCACACCCTAAAGAGCGCACTGACTGCGGAGCTCACACCCTAAAGAGCACACTGACTGCGGAGCTCACACTCTAATGAGCACACTGACTGCAGAGCTCACACTCTAATGAGCACACTGACTGCAGAGCTCACACTCTAAAGAGCATACTGACTGCGGAGCTCACAGTCTAAAGAGCGCACTGACTGCGGAGCTCACACTCTAATGAGCACACTGACTGCAGAGCTCACAGTCTAAAGAGCATACTGACTGCGGAGCTCACAGTCTAAAGAGCACACTGACTGCGGAGCTCACACTCTATTGTCCAGGTTTGGGATGCGCTGAGCTCACACTCTATTTGGGGGCAGTAGAGGGGATTCCCTCGGTGTCCGTCCAGATTTTGGATGCGCTGATTGGCTCCTGCGGGACGTGTGATTGCGCTCGGATTCATCATATCCGCGTCCCTCTGAACCAGGTGGAAGTGACACTGTTGCCTTTAGGTAAATGCTTCCCGCGTTGGCCGGCGTCAGTCTGACTAAGTCGCAGGTTTCCATTTGCATTAATGATGATGCGCGCTTCAGTGGGAGCTTCTATTAATGGTGATGCGCGCTTCGGTGGGAGCTTCTATTAATGGTGATGTGCGCTTCGGTGGGAGCTTCTATTAATGGTGATGCGTTCTTCGGTGGGAGGTTCTATTAATGGTGATGCGTTCTTCGGTGGGAGCTTCTATTAATGGTGATGTGTGCTTTGGTGGGAGCTTCTATTAATGGTGATGCGTGCTTCGGTGGGAGCTTCTATTAATGGTGATGTGTGCTTCGGTGGGAGCTTCTATTAATGGTGATGTGCGCTTCGGTGGGAGCTTCTATTAATGGTGATGCGCGCTTCGGTGGGAGCTTCTATTAATGGTGATGCGTGCTTCGGTGGGAGCTTCTATTAATGGTGATGTGCGCTTCGGTGGGAGGTTCTATTAATGGTGATGTGCGCTTCGGTGGGAGCTTCTATTAATGGTGATGCGCGCTTCGGTGGGAGGTTCTATTAATGGTGATGTGCGCTTCGGTGGGAGCTTCTATTAATGGTGATGCGTTCTTCGGTGGGAGGTTCTATTAATGGTGATGTGCGCTTCGGTGGGAGCTTCTATTAATGGTGATGCGTTCTTCGGTGGGAGCTTCTATTAATGGTGATGTGCGCTTCGGTGGGAGCTTCTATTAATGGTGATGTGCGCTTCGGTGGGAGCTTCTATTAATGGTGATGCGTTCTTCGGTGGGAGCTTCTATTAATGGTGATGCGTGCTTCGGTGGGAGCTTCTATTAATGGTGATGCGTTCTTCGGTGGGAGCTTCTATTAATGGTGATGCGTGCTTTGGTGGGAGCTTCTATTAATGGTGATGGGCGCTTCGGTGGGAGCTTCTATTAATGGTGATGTGCGCTTTGGTGGGAGCTTCTATTAATGGTGATGCGTGCTTCGGTGGGAGCTTCTATTAATGGTGATGTGCGCTTCGGTGGGAGCTTCTATTAATGATGATGCGCGCTTCGGTGGGAGCTTCTATTAATGGTGATGTGCGCTTCAGTGGGAGCTTCTATTAATGGTGATGCGTTCTTCGGTGGGAGCTTCTATTAATGGTGATGCGTGCTTTGGTGGGAGCTTCTATTAATGGTGATGCGCGCTTCGGTGGGAGCTTCTATTAATGGTGATGCGCGCTTCGGTGGGAGCTTCTATTAATGGTGATGCGTGCTTTGGTGGGAGGTTCTATTAATGGTGATGGGCGCTTCGGTGGGAGCTTCTATTAATGGTGATGCGCGCTTCGGTGGGAGGTTCTATTAATAGTGATGGGTGCTTCGGTGGGAGCTTCTATTAATAGTGATGCGCACTTCGGTGGGAGCTTCTATTAATGGTGATGCGTTCTTCGGTGGGAGCTTCTATTAATGGTGATGCGTGCTTTGGTGGGAGCTTCTATTAATGGTGATGTGCGCTTCGGTGGGAGCTTCTATTAATGGTGATGCGCGCTTCGGTGGGAGCTTCTATTAATGGTGATGCGCGCTTCGGTGGGAGCTTCTATTAATGATGATGCGTGCTTCGGTGGGAGCTTCTATTAATGGTGATGTGCTCTTCGGTGGGAGCTTCTATTAATGATGATGCGTGCTTCGGTGGGAGATTCTATTAATGGTGATGCGCGCTTCGGTGGGAGATTCTATTAATGGTGATGCGCGCTTCGGTGGGAGCTTCTATTAATGATGATGCGTGCTTCGGTGGGAGGTTCTATTAATGGTGATGGGCGCTTCGGTGGGAGCTTCTATTAATGGTGATGCGTGCTTCGGTGGGAGGTTCTATTAATGGTGATGGGCGCTTCGGTGGGAGCTTCTATTAATGGTGATGCGCGCTTCGGTGGGAGGTTCTATTAATGGTGATGTGCGCTTCGGTGGGAGCTTCTATTAATAGTGATGCGCACTTCGGTGGGAGCTTCTATTAATGGTGATGCGTTCTTCGGTGGGAGCTTCTATTAATGGTGATGCGTGCTTTGGTGGGAGGTTCTATTAATGGTGATGGGCGCTTCGGTGGGAGCTTCTATTAATGGTGATGCGCGCTTCGGTGGGAGGTTCTATTAATAGTGATGGGTGCTTCGGTGGGAGCTTCTATTAATAGTGATGCGCACTTCGGTGGGAGCTTCTATTAATGGTGATGCGTTCTTCGGTGGGAGCTTCTATTAATGGTGATGCGTGCTTTGGTGGGAGCTTCTATTAATGGTGATGTGCGCTTCGGTGGGAGCTTCTATTAATGGTGATGTGCGCTTCGGTGGGAGCTTCTATTAATGGTGATGTGCGCTTCGGTGGGAGCTTCTATTAATGGTGATGTGCGCTTCGGTGGGAGCTTCTATTAATGGTGATGTGCGCTTCGGTGGGAGCTTCTATTAATGGTGATTCGCGCTTCGGTGGGAGCTTCTATTAATGGTGATTCGCGCTTCGGTGGGAGCTTCTATTAATGGTGATGTGCGCTTCGGTGGGAGCTTCTATTAATGGTGATGTGCGCTTCGGTGGGAGCTTCTATTAATGGTGATGCGTGCTTCGGTGGGAGCTTCTATTAATGATGATGCGTGCTTCGGTGGGAGCTTCTATTAATGGTGATGTGCGCTTCGGTGGGAGCTTCTATTAATGGTGATGCGTGCTTCGGTGGGAGCTTCTATTAATGATGATGCGCGCTTCGGTGGGAGCTTCTATTAATGGTGATGCGCGCTTCGGTGGGAGCTTCTATTAATGATGATGCGTGCTTCGGTGGGAGATTCTATTAATGGTGATGCGCGCTTCGGTGGGAGATTCTATTAATGGTGATGCGCGCTTCGGTGGGAGCTTCTATTAATGATGATGCGTGCTTCGGTGGGAGATTCTATTAATGGTGATGCGCGCTTCGGTGGGAGCTTCTATTAATGATGATGCGTGCTTCGGTGGGAGCTTCTATTAATGGTGATGCGTGCTTCGGTGGGAGCTTCTATTAATGATGATGCGTGCTTCGGTGGGAGATTCTATTAATGGTGATGCGCGTTTCGGTGGGAGCTTCTATTAATGATGATGCGTGCTTCGGTGGGAGCTTCTATTAATGGTGATGCGTGCTTCGGTGGGAGCTTCTATTAATGGTGATGCGCGCTTTGGTGGGAGCTTCTATTAATGGTGATGTGTGCTTCGGTGGGAGATTCTATTAATGGTGATGCGCGCTTCGGTGGGAGCTTCTATTAATGATGATGCGTGCTTCGGTGGGAGATTCTATTAATGGTGATGCGCGCTTCGGTGGGAGATTCTATTAATGGTGATGCGTGCTTCGGTGGGAGCTTCTATTAATGGTGATGCGCGCTTCGGTGGGAGCCTCTATTAATGGTGATGTGCGCTTCGGTGGGAGCTTCTATTAATGGTGATGTGCGCTTCGGTGGGAGCTTCTATTAATGGTGATGCGCGCTTCGGTGGGAGCTTCTATTAATGGTGATGCGTGCTTCGGTGGGAGCTTCTATTAATGGTGATGCGCGCTTCGGTGGGAGCTTCTATTAATGGTGATGCGCGCTTCGGCGGGAGCTTCTATTAATGGTGATGTGCGCTTCGGTGGGAGCTTCTATTAATGGTGATGCGCGCTTCGGTGGGAGCTTCTATTAATGGTGATGTGCGCTTCGGTGGGAGGTTCTATTAATGGTGATGTGCGCTTCGGTGGGAGCCTCTATTAATGGTGATGTGCGCTTCGGTGGGAGCTTCTATTAATGGTGATGCGTTCTTCGGTGGGAGCTTCTATTAATGGTGATGCGCGCTTCGGTGGGAGCTTCTATTAATGGTGATGCACGCTTCGGTGGGAGCTTCTATTAATGGTGATGCGTTCTTCGGTGGGAGCTTCTATTAATGGTGATGTGCGCTTCGGTGGGAGCTTCTATTAATGGTGATGCGTTCTTCGGTGGGAGCTTCTATTAATGGTGATGCGTTCTTCGGTGGGAGCTTCTATTAATGGTGATGCGCGCTTCGGTGGGAGCTTCTATTAATGGTGATGTGCGCTTCGGTGGGAGCTTCTATTAATGGTGATGTGCGCTTCGGTGGGAGCTTCTATTAATGGTGATGCGCGCTTCGGTGGGAGCTTCTATTAATGGTGATGCGTGCTTCGGTGGGAGCTTCTATTAATGGTGATGCGTGCTTCGGTGGGAGCTTCTATTAATGGTGATGTGCGCTTCGGTGGGAGCTTCTATTAATGGTGATGCGTTCTTCGGTGGGAGCTTCTATTAATGGTGATGTGCGCTTCGGTGGGAGCTTCTATTAATGGTGATGCGTGCTTCGGTGGGAGCTTCTATTAATGGTGATGCGTGCTTCGGTGGGAGCTTCTATTAATGGTGATGCGTGCTTCGGTGGGAGCTTCTATTAATGGTGATGCGTGCTTCGGTGGGAGCTTCTATTAATGGTGATGTGCGCTTCGGTGCGAGCTTCTATTAATGGTGATGCGCGCTTCGGTGGGAGCTTTTAGCTGCGGTCACATAATTCCTCGGCTTCATCTTTCACTTACCGCCGCACTTAGCCCCGTCATGTTTCCACTTCCTCCGTAATCGAATAATACAAGTAGTTAGCGAGAAGCCACATTACGGCGTATCACGGGAGGCCATTGTTCGCCGTCCACGCCGCGGCCGCTCTTGTTTAGTAATTATAAAGCCATCAAAAGAGAAAAAAATAAAATAACAAAGTAACAAAGTAACAATCGCGAGGTCTAAATCCCGGCAATTGATGGCCCTAATGCGTGCGACGGGGACGCGGTATTAGGGACGAAAATCCCCGGAGGAAGTCGATGAGCGGCGGCAGCGGCCATTGTTCCCGGCCAACGTGGGCAGGAGTCCTGCTGGGCCGAAGTCGAGCTTAACGCAGCCGGTGGTCGGGATGGGAAAGGTAATTAAGAGAGTGCGGCGTCGGGGGGCGAAGCACCATTGTTTTTGCTCTTTGGATCAGTTATGGTCAGTAGAATAAATAGGAAATCGGTCACATGATCATGGTCCGGGGGGTTAAAGTGGCTGCTATGGCGATAGGACACTGTTGTGGTACAGAACTCGCACTGGCTACACCCAGAGCTGCACTCATATTTCTGCTGGATCTCATTGATAAACTGATATAAAGTTGCTTTGTAAATAGTTTTGTGTGGCTTTACCTGCCGCAGGCTGGCATTGTGCCATCCAGGACGGGCTGGGGGGGCTGCAGACGGCGGAGGTGTGCGGCTCCTCTCTTCCCCACAATGGAGAGTTCAGGAGGCGTCTCGGGGGATGGGAGGCTCCGGCTCCTCATCTCCACGCTCGGACATATGAAAGAAACACCTGTTATAATCCAGACGCAAAGAACGAGACAACAATGGACGAAAACGGAGGGGCGGGCGAGCGAGCGGGGCGAGAGAAAGCGCCAGATGAGATCCTCCGAGCCTGAGAGAAATGGCAGCACCGTCCCCGCTGTCACCGCAGCCAGCGATGAATGTCATCTCTAGAGCGTCAGCTCCGCAGCCGAGAACACACACAGGCGGCCACACGGGAACAGGCGGGTCCAAGTGCCAAAATGTATGTATGGCCCCATATACAGGAGGCGCCCAGAGCGGGGGATGGGGAGGGAGGCGCCCAGAGCGGGGGATGGGGACGGAGGCGCCCAGAGCGGGGGATGGGGAGGGAGGCGCCCAGAGCGGGGGATGGGGACGTAGGCGCCCAGAGCGGGGGATGGGGACGGAGGCGCCCAGAGCGGGGGATGGGGACGGAGGCGCCCAGAGCGGGGGATGGGGACGGAGGCGCCCAGAGCGGGGGATGGGGAGGGAGGCGCCCAGAGCGGGGGATGGGAACGGAAATGCCCAAAACGGGGGATGGTAATGGAGGGGCCCAGAGCGGGGGATGGGGACGGAGGTGCTCTGCAGGGAGGGGTCTCTGCTCGGCCACCAGGGGTCGCTCTGCAGGGAGGGGGCTCTGCTCGGCCACCAGGGGTCGCTCTGCAGGGAGGGGGCTCTGCTCGGCCACCAGGGGTCGCTCTGCAGGGAGGGGGCTCTGCTCGGCCACCAGGGGTCGCTCTGCAGGGAGGGGGCTCTGCTCGGCCACCAGGGGTCGCTCTGCAGGGAGGGGGCTCTGCTCGGCCACCAGGGGTCGCTCTGCAGGGAGGGAGCTCTGCTCGGCCACCAGTTTTGGCATGGCATGCATGTCTGCACCCACTGTGAAATTTGGTGGAGGATCAGTGATGATGTGGGGATGCCTCAGCAATGCTGGAATTGGGCAGGTTAAACTTTGCGAAGGACGTATGAATCAAGCCGCATACAAGGCTATCCTGGAAAAACAGCTGCTGCCTTCTGCTCAGGCAATGTTCCCTAACTCTGAGGACTGGTTTTTCCAGCAGGACAATGCACCATGCCACACAGCTAGGTCATCAATGTGTGGATGAAGGACCACCACATCAAAATCCTGTCATGGCCAGCCCAATCTCCAGACCTGAACCCCATTGAAAACCTCTGGAATGTAATCAAGAGGAAGATGGATAGTCACAAGCCATCAAACAAAGAAGAACTGCTTACATGTCTGCACCAGAAGTGGCATAAGGTCACCCAAAAGCAGTGCATTGTTCTGTTATTTTCACCATATATCATATGTATATATATATATATATATATATATATATATATATATATATATATAAAACCCCCCCGGCCCTTACATATATATAACCCCCCCGGCCCTCACACACACATATATATATATATATATATATATATATAACCCCCCCGGCCCTCACATATATATATATAACCCCCCCGGCCCTCACATATATATATATAACCCCCCCGGCCCTCACATATATATATATATAACCCCCCCGGCCCTCACATATATATATAACTCCCCCGGCCCTCACATATATATAACCCCCCCGACCCTCACATATATATCTAACCCCCCCGGCCCTCACATATATATATAACCCCCCCGGCCCTCACATATATATATAACCCCCCCGGACCTCACATATATATATATATATATATATAAAACCCCCCAGTCCCTCACAGACGCCATGCAGATGCCCAGGAGCCGCCGTCTTCCCCGTTAATTGCCCCTTTGGTTCCTGCGCTCGTTAGTGCGGCAGTGACGCAGCCGCTCAGCGTTCACCGCTCCGGAGCTGGAATCATTCTCCGCTTTGTCTCTGGATTGTGCAGGTTTTTTTTTTGTTCTCGCGACTTATCTCAAGGCTACTTACACCAACAAAGACGTCCGCTGCCGAGAGCGAGAGAACGCCAAACACCTGAGGATGATTATTACTCTATTCATCGCTGCAACCGCGGCCAGCGCAGGTGCAAACCCCAATACTGAGCATACACGTATCACACACACAGGAACTGGTGTCACCGGCAGTCCCATGTAACACTGCACATGACACTGTGATAATGTAGTAATGTCACCTGCAGTCCTATGTAACACCACAGATAACACAGTGATATCTCTGAGTACAGATAATGTAGTAGATGTCACCTGCAGTCCTATGTAACACCACAGATAACACAGTGATATCTCTGAGTACAGATAATGCAGTAGATGTCACCTGCAGTCCTATGTAACACCACAGATAACACAGTGATATCTCTGAGTACAGATAATGTAGTAGATGTCCCCGGCAGTCCTATGTAACTCCACAGATAACACAGTGATATCTCTCTGAGTACAGATAATGTAGTAGATGTCACCTGCAGTCCTATGTAACACCACAGATAACACAGTGATATCTCTGAGTACAGATAATGTAGTAGATGTCCCCGGCAGTCCTATGTAACACCACAGATAACACAGTGATATCTCTCTGAGTACAGATAATGTAGTAGGTGTCACCTGCAGTCCTATGTAACATCACAGATAACACAGTGATTTCTCTGAGTACAGATAATGTAGTAGATGTCCCCGGCAGTCCCATGTAACACTGCACATAACACTGTGATAATATAGTAATATCACCTGCAGTCCACAGCACATATAGCGCTCTTGCGGTGGCGGCTGGCTGTGCGCTCCCGTCAGTTGTCACACGTGTATACAGACACCGGTGTTTTACTCTTCAGCGAGGAGAAAGCTCGTTGTGACACTCGTCACTCAGCGGCAACAGACGACGGCGAGGAAGGAAAAGATCTGAAGAGCGCGGATATCATTAGATTATACCGGGAGCACGATTATTATATCATATATATAATGCGGGATATTCTGTGGTGCTATATACTGCAGTGCTATATACCACGGTGCCGTATTCCGCAGTGCTGTATTCTTCTGTGGTGCTATATACTGTGGTGCTATATACTGTGGTGCTATATACCGCCGTGCCGTATTCTGTGGTGCTATATACTGTGGTGCTATATACCGCGGTGCCGTATTCTTCTGTGCCGTATTCTGCGGTGCTATATACCGCGGTGCCGTATTCTGTAGTGCTATATACCACGGTGCCGTATTCTGTGGTGCTATAAACCGCGGTGCCGTATACTGTGGTGCTATATACCGCAGTGCCGTATTCTGCGGTGCTATATACCGCGGTGCCGTATTCTGTGGTGCTATATACCACGGTGCCGTATTCTGTGGTGCTATATACCACGGTGCCATATTCTGTAGTGCTATATACCGCGGTGCCGTATTCTGCGGTGCTATATACCACGGTGCCATATTCTGTAGTGCTATATACCACGGTGCCGTATTCTGCGGTGCTATATACCGCGGTGCCGTATTCTGTGGTGCTATATACCGCGGTGCCGTATTCTGCGGTGCTATATACCACGGTGCCATATTCTGTAGTGCTATATTCCGCGGTGCCGTATTCTGCGGTGCTATATACCGCGGTGCCGTATTCTGTGGTGCTATATACCGCGGTGCCGTATTCTGCGGTGCTATATACCGCGGTGCTGTATTCTGTGGTGCTATATTCCGCGGTGCCGTATTCTGTGGTGCTATATACCACGGTGCCGTATTCTGCGGTGCTATATACCGCGGTGCCGTATTCTGTAGTGCTATATTCCGCGGTGCCGTATTCTGTGGTGCTATATACTGTGGTGCTATATTCCGCGGTGCCGTATTCTTCTGTGCCGTATTCTGCGGTGCTATATACCGCGGTGCCGTATTCTGTAGTGCTATATACCGCGGTGCCGTATACTGTGGTGCTATATACCGCGGTGCCGTATTCTGTGGTGCTATATACCGCAGTGCCGTATTCTGCGGTGCTATATACCGCGGTGCCGTATTCTGTAGTGCTATATACCGCGGTGCCGTATACTGTGGTGCTATGTACCGCGGTGCCGTATACTGTGGTGCTATATACCGCGGTGCCGTATACTGTGGTGCTATATACCGCGGTGCCGTATACTGTGGTGCTATATACCGCGGTGCCGTATTCTGTGGTGCTATATACTGTGGTGCTATATACCGCGGTGACGTATACTGTGGTGCTATATACCGCGGTGCCGTATTCTTCTGTGCCGTATTCTGTAGTGCTATAAACCGCGGTGCCGTATTCTGCGGTGCTATATACCACGGTGCCGTATTCTGTAGTGCTATATACCGCGGTGCCGTATTCTGTAGTGCTATATACCGCGGTGCCGTATTCTGTGGTGCTATATTCCGCGGTGCCGTATTCTGTGGTGCTATATTCCGCGGTGCCGTATACTGTGGTGCTATATTCCGCGGTGCCGTATTCTGCGGTGCTATATACCGCGGTGCCGTGTTCTTCTGTGCCGTATTCTGTAGTGCTATATACCGCGGTGCCGTTTACTGTGGTGCTATATACCGCGGTGCCGTATACTGTGGTGCTATATACCGCGGTGCCGTATTCTGTGGTGCTATATACTGTGGTGCTATATACCCGCGGTGCGTATTCTTCTGTGCCGTATTCTGCGGTGCTATATACCGCGGTGCCGTATTCTGTAGTGCTATATACCGCGGTGCCGTATACTGTGGTGCTATATACCGCGGTGCCGTATACTGTGGTGCTATATACGACGGTGCCGTATTCTGTAGTGCTATAAACCGCGGTGCCGTATTCTGCGGTGCTATATACCACGGTGCCGTATTTTGTGGTGCTATATACCGCGGTGCCATATTCTGTAGTGCTATATACCGCGGTGCCGTATTCTGTGGTGCTATATACCGCGGTAACGTATTCTGTAGTGCTATATACCGCGGTGCCGTATTCTGTGGTGCCGTATTCCGCGGTGCCGTATTCTGTGGTGCCGTATTCCGCGGTGCCGTATTCTCTGGTGCTATATTCCGCGGTGCCGTATTCCGCGGTGCCGTATTCCGCGGTGCCGTATTCTGTGGTGCTATATACCGCGGTGCCGTATTCTGTGGTGCTATATACCGCGGTGCCGTATTCTGTGGTGCTATATACCGCAGTGCCGTATTCTGTGGTGCTATATACCGCGGTGCCGTATTCTGTGGTGCTATATACCGCGGTGCCGTATTCTGTGGTGCTATATACCGCGGTGCCGTATTCTGTGGTGCTATATTCCGCGGTGCCGTATTCTGTGGTGCTATATACCGCGGTGCCGTATTCTGTGGTGCTATATACCGCGGTGCCGTATTCTGTGGTGCTATATACCGCGGGTGCCGTATTCTGTGGTGCTATATACCGCGGTGCCGTATTCTGTGGTGCTATATACCGCGGTGCCGTATTCTGTGGTGCTATATACCGCGGTGCCGTATTCTGTGGTGCTATATACCGCGGTGCCGTATTCTGTGGTGCTATATACCGCGGTGCCGTATTCTGTGGTGCTATATTCCGCGGTGCCGTATTCTGTGGTGCTATATACCGCGGTGCCGTATACTGTGGTGCTATATACCGCGGTGCCGTATTCTGTGGTGCTATATACCGCGATGCCGTATTCCGCGGTGCTATATTCTGCAGTGCCGTATTCCCGCCGGCTCCCAGCGCCGTCTTCTGCCCCCCGGTCTCGCTCCTTTTATCTCTGCGCTGTGGGGTCTCTTCCGGCCGGTGTCTGTCGGGGTCTTTCCGGGGTCACTATCAATCCCCTCAGTACAATATAATAATAATGTATTCAAGATGTGTCCTGAGTGTGTGGAGCGACACTGCTGGTGGTGAAGGGGTTAACCCTGCGGAGCCCCCCCTCCCCCGCTCCCTTTGTGTTTTTGATGTGCGGGTTCCCAGGCGGTGATGTGAGGGTGGGCTCCGGCCTGATAACTGATCGCTCATCAGCTGGGCCGCTTCTGTGAGAAACAATTGTCCCCCCTCGCTGCGCCGCGCGCTCACGCCATCGGCAAAAGGTTGGCGAGTCATGGGAAAAGCAGCTGAGAACAGGACTGGAGGCCGGGGGGGCCGCAGCGAGGCCGAAGACAGGACTGGAGGCCGGGGGGCCGCAGCGAGGCCGAAGACAGGACTGGAGGCCGGGGGGGCCGCAGCGAGGCCGAAGACAGGACTGGAGGCCGGGGGGCCGCAGCGAGGCCGAAGACAGGACTGGAGGCCGGGGGGCCCGCAGCGAGGCCGAAGACAGGACTGGAGGCCGGGGGGCCGCAGCGAGGCCGAAGACAGGACTGGAGGCCGGGGGGCCGCAGCGAGGCCGAGGACAGGACTGGAGGCCGGGGAGCCGCAGCGAGGCCGAGGACAGGACTGGAGGCCGGGGGGGCCGCAGCGAGGCCGAGGACAGGACTGGAGGCCGGGGGGGCCGCACCGAGGCCGAGGACAGGACTGGAGGCCGGGAGGCCGCACCGAGGCAGAGGACAGGACTGGAGGCCGGGAGGCCGCACCGAGGCCGAGGACAGGACTGGAGGCCGGGGGGCCGCAGCAGAGGCCAAGGACAGGACTGGAGGCCGGGGGGCCGCACCGAGGCCGAGGACAGGACTGGAGGCAAGGGGGCCGCACCGAGGTCGAAGACAGGAATGGAGGCCGGGGGGCCGCAGCGAGGCCGAAGACAGGACTGGAGGCCGGGGGGGCCGCAGCGAGGCCGAAGACAGGACTGGAGGCCGGGGGGCCGCAGCGAGGCCGAGGACAGGACTGGAGGCCGGAGAGGCCGCAGCGAGGCCGAGGACAGGACTGGAGGCCGGAGGGCCGCAGCGAGGCCGAGGACAGGACTGGAGGCCGGGGGGGCCGCACCGAGGCCGAGGACAGGACTGGAGGCCGGGGGGTCGCACCGAGGCCGAGGACAGGGACTGGAGGCCGGGAGGCCGCACCGAGGCAGAGGACAGGACGGGAGGCCGCACCGAGGCCGAGGACAGGACTGGAGGCCGGGGGGCCGCAGCGAGGCCAAGGACAGGACTGGAGGCCGGGGGGGCCGCACCGAGGCCGAGGACAGGACTGGAGGCAAGGGGGCCGCACCGAGGTCGAAGACAGGAATGGAGGCCGGGGGGCTGCACCAAGGCGCCGGACAGGACTGGAGGCCGGGGGGCCGCACCGAGGCCGAGGACAGGACTGGAGGCCGGGGGGCCGCAGCGAGGCCAAGGACAGGACTGGAGGCCGGGGGGCCGCACCGAGGCCGAGGACAGGACTGGAGGCCGGGGGGCCGCACCGAGGCCGAAGACAGGAATGGAGGCCGGGGGGCTGCACCGAGGCCGAGGACAGGACTGGAGGCAAGGGGGCCGCACCGAGGTCGAAGACAGGAATGGAGGCCAGGGGCTGCACCAAGGCCGCGGACAGGACTGGAGGCCGGGGGGCCGCACCGAGGCCGAGGACAGGACTGGAGGCCGGGGGGGCCGCAGCGAGGCCAAGGACAGGACTGGAGGCCGGGGGGCCGCACCGAGGCCGAGGACAGGACTGGGAGGCCGGGGGGGGGGGGGCCGCACCGAGGCCGTCCCCATGTTCACAAGATGCAGGAAAACAGCTGTTGCTGACACAGCGCTGCCAGGGACCGCGCGCCCCCCCCGCGACCAGACCTCAAGACCGCGCGTCCCCCCACAAGCAGACTAAGGACCACACGTCTCCCCCGCAACCAGACTCCGGAACTGCGCGACCTCCACGACCAGATTCGGAGGCACATCCCCCTATGATCAGTGGCGGCCAGCACATCCCCCTATGATCAGTGGTGATCAGCACATCCCCCTATGATCAGTGGCGGCAGCACATCCCCCTATGATCAGTGGAGGCAGCACATCCCCCTATGATCAGTGGAGGCAGCATATCCCCCTATGATCAGTGGAGGCAGCACATCCCCCTATGATCAGTGGTGATCAGCACATCCCCCTATGATCAGTGGAGGCAGCACATCCCCCTATGATCAGTGGAGGCAGCACATCCCCCTATGATCAGTGGAGGCAGCACATCCCCCTATGATCAGTGGTGATCAGCACATCCCCCTATGATCAGTGGAGGCAGCACATCCCCCTATGATCAGTGGAGGCAGCATATCCCCCTATAATCAGTGGCGGCCAGCACATCCCCCTATGATCAGTGGTGATCAGCACATCCCCCTATGATCAGTGGTGATCAGCACATCCCCCTATGATCAGTGGTGGTCAGCACATCCCCCTATGATCAGTGGCGGAAGCACATACCCCTATGATCAGTGGCGGTCAGCACATCCCCCTATGATCAGTGGCGGTCAGCACATCCCCCTATGATCAGTGGCGGTCAGCACATACCCCTATGATCAGTGGCGGTCAGCACATCCCCCTATGATCAGTGGCGGTCAGCACATCCCCCTATGATCAGTGGCGGCAGCACATCCCCCTATGATCAGTGGCGGAAGCACATCCCCCTATGATCAGTGTGGAGGCAGCACATCCCCCTATGATCAGTGGTGATCAGCACATCCCCCTATGATCAGTGGAGGCAGCACATCCCCCTATGATCAGTGGCGGGAGCACATCCCCCTATGATCAGTGGCGGCAGCACATCCCCCTATGATCAGTGGAGGCAGCACATCCCCCTATGATCAGTGGCGGACAGCACATCCCCCTATGATCAGTGGCGGACAGCACATCCCCCTATGATCAGTGGCGGACAGCACATCCCCCTATGATCAGTGGTGATCAGCACATCCCCCTATGATCAGTGGTGATCAGCACATCCCCCTATGATCAGTGGCGGACAGCACATCCCCCTATGATCAGTGGTGATCAGCACATCCCCCTATGATCAGTGGCGGGCAGCACATCCCCTATGATCAGTGGCGGCAGCACATCCCCCTATGATCAGTGGCGGCAGCACATCCCCCTATGATCAGTGGCGGGCAGCACATCCCCCTATGATCAGTGGCGGTCAGCACATCCCCCTATGATCAGTGGCGGTCAGCACATCCCCCTATGATCAGTGGTGATCAGCACATCCCCCTATGATCAGTGGTGATCAGCACATCCCCCTATGATCAGTGGCGGACAGCACATCCCCCTATGATCAGTGGTGATCAGCACATCCCCCTATGATCAGTGGCGGGCAGCACATCCCCCTATGATCAGTGGCGGCAGCACATCCCCCTATGATCAGTGGCGGAAGCACATCCCCCTATGATCAGTGGCGGCAGCACATCCCCCTATGATCAGTGGCGGCAGCACATCCCCCTATGATCAGTGGAGGCAGCACATCCCCCTATGATCAGTGGAGGCAGCACATCCCCCTATGATCAGTAGCGGGCAGGACATCCCCCTATGATCAGTGGCAGGCAGCACATCCCCCTATGATCAGTGGTGATCAGCACATCCCCCTATGATCAGTGGAGGCAGCACATCCCCCTATGATCAGTGGAGGCAGCACATCCCCCTATGATCAGTGCGGCAGCACATCCCCCTATGATCAGTGGCGGAGGCACATCCCCCTATGATCAGTGGCGAAGGCACATCCCCCTATGATCAGTGGAGGCAGCACATCCCCCTATGATCAGTGGCGGCAGCACATCCCCCTATGATCAGTGGCGGCAGCACATCCCCCTATGATCAGTGGCAGACAGCACATCCCCCTACGATCAGTGGAGGCAGCACATCCCCCTATGATCAGTGGAGGCAGCACATCCCCCTATGATCAGTGGAGGCAGCACATCCCCTACGATCAGTGGAGGCAGCACATCCCCCTACGATCAGTGGAGGCAGCACATCCCCCTATGATCAGTGGCGGCAGCACATCCCCCTATGATCAGTGGAGGCAGCACATCCCCCTATGATCAGTGGCGGCAGCACATCCCCCTATGATCAGTGGCAGCCAGCACATCCCCCTACGATCAGTGGCGGCAGCACATCCCCCTATGATCAGTGGCGGCAGCACATCCCCCTATGATCAGTGGCGGCAGCACATCCCCCTATGATCAGTGGCGGCAGCATATCCCCCTATAATCAGTGGCGGCAGCACATCCCCCTATGATCAGTGGCGGCAGCACATCCCCTATGATCAGTGGCGGCAGCACATCCCCCTATGATCAGTGGCGGCAGCACATCCCCCTATGATCAGTGGAGGCAGCACATCCCCCTATGATCAGTGGAGGCAGCATATCCCCCTATGATCAGTGGTGATCAGCACATCCCCCTATGATCAGTGGCGGCAGCACATCCCCCTATGATCAGTGGCGGCAGCACATCCCCCTATGATCAGTGGAGGCAGCACATCCCTCTATGATCAGTGGCGGCAGCACATCCCCCTATGATCAGTGGCGGCAGCATATCCCCCTATAATCAGTGGCGGCAGCACATCCCCCTATGATCAGTGGAGGCAGCACATCCCCTATGATCAGTGGCAGCCAGCACATCCCCCTACGATCAGTGGCGGCAGCACATCCCCCTATGATCAGTGGCGGCAGCACATCCCCTATGATCAGTGGCGGCAGCACATCCCCCTATGATCAGTGGCGGCAGCACATCCCCCTATGATCAGTGGCGGCAGCACATCCCCCTATGATCAGTGGCGGCAGCACATCCCTCTATGATCAGTGGTGGTCAGCACATCCCTCTATGATCAGTGGTGGTCAGCACATCCCCCTATGATCAGTGGAGGCAGCACATCCCCCTATGATCAGTGGAGGCAGCACATCCCCCTATGATCAGTGGCGGCAGCACATCCCCCTATGATCAGTGGCGGCAGCACATCCCCCTATGATCAGTGGCGGCAGCACATCCCCCTATGATCAGTGGCAGCAGCAGTTTCGTGTGTTGCATTTTTCTACAGAACTGGAGAAATTCCAGAAAAGACACAAGATACAAATGTATCAATTTGCGGTTACACTGGAGCAGCCGCACCGCATGCCCGGAGGCTTAGATCAGATCTCACCTGGAATACGATGCACGCAGCAAACAACAGGGAGCTCACACTCGCAGCGGGCGACACTACTTGTGGGGAGATGCTAGGGCCTGATATTGGTTTCTGCCAATAAGTTTGCTGTAGGATGTGACAATTCCTGGAAATTCTATGTAAATCTGCAGAAGTGGGAGGAGCTCTACAGTTGACTCCTCCCACAAGCTGTGATATGACAGAAGATATGCGTAGGTGGAGATCCCCTTTAAGGCGGTGTCCTCACCTGTATTTGCTGCTGGAGCAGGTTGATCTTGTGCTGCTGCTGCAGGAGCTGCTGCTGTTGCCGTGCAATCTGCCAAAGGAAGGGGATTATAATAATGGTATCATGACTTCATGATGATGTCTGAGGGAAGGGGCTGGGGTGGGGAGAGGGCCGAGGACGGGGCTGGGCTGGGGAGAGGGCCGGGGAGGGGGCTGGAGTGGGGAGAGGGCCGAAAAGGGAGCTGGGGTGGGGAGAGGGTCGCGGAGGGGGCTGGAGTGGGGAGAGGGCCGAAAAGGGAGCTGGGGTGGGAAGAGGGCCGCGGAGGGGGCTGGGGAGAGGGCTGAGGGTGAGGAGAGGGCCGGGGAGGGGGCTGGGGTGGGGAGAGGGCCGGGGAGGGGGCTGGGGTTGGGAGAGGGCCGGGGAGGGGGCTGGGTTGGGAGAGGGCCGGGTAGAGAGCCGGGGAGGGGGCTGGGGTGGGGAGAGGGCCGGGGAGGGGGGCTGGGCTGGGGAGAGGGCCGGGGAGGTGGCTGGAGTGGGGAGAGGGCCGAAAAGGGAGCTGGGGTGGGGAGAGGGCCGCGGAGGGGGCTGGGGAGAGGGCTGAGGGTGAGGAGAGGGCCGGGGAGGGGGCTGGGGTGGGGAGAGGGGCCGGGGAGGGGGCTGGGGTTGGGAGAGGGCCGGGTAGAGAGCCGGGGAGGGGGCTGGGGTGGGGAGAGGGCTGGGGAGGAGGCTGGGGTGATAGCCGGGGTGAGGGCTTGGATAGGGGGGACGGGGAGGGTGCTGGGGGTGATAGCCAGGGTGAGGGCTGGGAGCCGGGGGTGAGGGCTGGGTGAAGGCTGGAGTGGGGGGCTGGGGTGGGGGCCGGGGGTGAGGGTTGGGGTGGGGCCGGGGTGAGGGTTGGGGTGGGGGCCGGGGTGAGGGTTGGGGTGGGGGCCGGGGTGAGGGTTGGGGTGGGGGTGGGGGCCGGGGTGAGGGTTGGGGTGGGGGACGGGGTGAGGGCTCAGGTGGGGACTCAAGTGGGGGCTGTGGTGAGGGCTGCGGTGGGAGCCTGGGTGGGGGCAAGGGAGGGAGCTGGGGGCCATTGTGGGGGCTGGGGTCGGAGGTGGGGTTATAGCTGGATTAGGGGCCGAGGTGGGAGCCGGGATAAGGGCTGCAGTGGGAGCTGGGATGGGGGTGGGAGCTGGGGTGGTGGTCGGGGTGGGGGCCGGAGTGGGGGCTGGGTTTGGGGCCGTCTTGCGGACTCACCTGCTCTTGCTGCTGTTTCGCCAGCTCCATCTGCTGCCGCTGTTTCTCGATCTGAGAAGCGGCCAGTTTCTTCTGCTCGTCGTGTGCTGCCAGCAGTTGCTCTCGCAGGCTGGTGAGCTGGTTTATCATCCCCATGAGCTGACGCTCCTTCTCCGCTAGACTTTCCGGAGTCCCTGGAGATGGAAGCAAGAATTAATGGTATGTTCCGTACGCCAATGATACATGGTCAGCGACTGAGTGCCCCCGCTCTGCCAGCACAGAGACCCCCCGAGTAATGGACAACATGGATCTACAACAGAGCAGCTGCTCACGACAGTCCCTGAACCAGGAGGAAGCCATCACCGATCTCCCACCATCTACAGAGAGCGATCACCGATCTCCCACCATCTACAGAGAGTGATCACCGATCTCCCACCGTCTACAGAGAGCGATCACCGATCTCCCACCATCTACAGAGAGCGATCACACCGATCTCCCACTATCTACAGAGAGCGATCACCAATCTCCCACTATCTACAGAGAGCGATCACCGATCTCTTCCCCCCCACCATCTACAGAGAGAGCGATCACCGATCTCCCACCATCTACAGAGAGCGGTCACCGATCTCCCACTATCTACAGAGAGCGATCACCGATCTCCCACCGTCTACAGAGAGAGCGATCACCGATCTCCACCATCTACAGAGAGCGATCACCGATCTCCCACTATCTACAGAGAGCGATCACCGATCTCCCACATCTACAGAGAGCGATCACCGATCTCCCACCATCTACAGAGAGCGATCACCGATCTCCCACTATCTACAGAGAGCGATCACCGATCTCCCACCGTCTACAGAGAGAGCGATCACCGATCTCCCACCATCTACAGAGAGCGATCACCGATCTCCCACTATCTACAGAGAGCGATCACCGATCTCCCACCATCTACAGAGAGCGATCACCGATCTCCCACCATCTACAGAGAGAGCGATCACCGATCTCCCACTATCTACAGAGAGAGCCGATCACCGATCTCCCACCATCTACAGAGGGCGATCACCGATCTCCCACCATCTACAGAGAGAGCGATCACCGATCTCCCCCCATCTACAGAGAGCGATCACCGATCTCTCACCATCTACAGAGAGCGATCACCGATCTCCCACCATCTACAGAGAGCGATCACCGATCTCCCACCATCTACAGAGAGCGATCACCGATCTCCCACCATCTACAGAGAGTGATCACCGATCTCCCACCATCTACAGAGAGCGATCACCGATCTCCCACCATCTACAGAGAGCGATCACCGATCTCCCACCATCTACAGAGAGCGATCACCGATCTCCCACCATCTACAGAGAGTGATCACCGATCTCCCACCATCTACAGAGAGTGATCACCGATCTCCCACCATCTACAGAGAGAGCGATCACCGATCTCCCACCATCTACAGAGGGCGATCACCGATCTCCCACCATCTACAGAGAGTGATCACCGATCTCCCACCATCTACAGAGAGAGCGATCACCGATCTCCCACTATCTACAGAGAGAGCGATCACCGATCTCCCACCATCTACAGAGGGCGATCACCGATCTCCCACCATCTACAGAGAGAGCGATCACCGATCTCCCACCATCTACAGAGGGCGATCACCGATCTCCACCATCTACAGAGAGCGATCACCGATCTCCCACCATCTACAGAGAGCGATCACCGATCTCCCACCATCTACAGAGAGAGCGATCACCGATCTCCCACTATCTACAGAGAGAGCGATCACCGATCTCCCACCATCTACAGAGGGCGATCACCGATCTCCCACCATCTACAGAGAGCGATCACCGATCTCCCACCATCTACAGAGAGCGATCACCGATCTCCCACCATCTACAGAGAGCGATCACCGATCTCCCACCATCTACAGAGAGCGATCACCGATCTCCCACCATCTACAGAGAGTGATCACCGATCTCCCACCATCTACAGAGAGTGATCACCGATCTCCCACCATCTACAGAGAGAGCGATCACCGATCTCCCACCATCTACAGAGAGCGATCACCGATCTCCCACTATCTACAGAGAGAGCGATCACCGATCTCCCACCATCTACAGAGAGCGATCACCGATCTCCCCCCATCTACAGAGAGAGCGATCACCGATCTCCCCCCATCTACAGAGGGAGCGATCATCGATCTCCCACCATCTACAGAGAGCGATCACCGATCTCCCACCATCTACAGAGAGCGATCACCGATCTCCCACCATCTACAGAGAGAGCCATCACCGATCTCCCACCATCTACAGAGAGTGATCACCGATCTCCCACCATCTACAGAGAGAGCCATCACCGATCTCCCACCATCTACAGAGAGCGATCACCGATCTCCCACCATCTACAGAGAGAGCGATCACCGATCTCCCACCATCTACAGAGAGCGATCACCGATCTCCCACCATCTACAGAGAGTGATCACCGATCTCCCACCATCTACAGAGAGAGCCATCACCGATCTCCCACCATCTACAGAGAGCGATCACCGATCTCCCACCATCTACAGAGAGTGATCACCGATCTCCCACCATCTACAGAGAGAGCCATCACCGATCTCCCACCATCTACAGAGAGTGATCACCGATCTCCCACCATCTACAGAGAGTGATCACCGATCTCCCACCATCTACAGAGAGAGCGATCACCGATCTCCCACTATCTACAGAGAGCGATCACCGATCTCCCACCATCTACAGAGAGCGATCACCGATCTCCCACTATCTACAGAGAGCGATCACCGATCTCTCACCATCTACAGAGAGCGATCACCGATCTCTCACCATCTACAGAGAGCGATCACCGATCTCCCACTATCTACAGAGAGCGATCACCGATCTCCCACCATCTACAGAGAGCGATCACCGATCTCCCACCATCTCCAGAGAGCGATCACCGATCTCCCACTATCTACAGAGAGCGATCACCGATCTCCCACCATCTACAGAGAGAGCGATCACCGATCTCCCACCATCTACAGAGAGCGATCACCGATCTCCCACCATTTACAGAGAGTGATCACCGATCTCCCCCCATCTACAGAGAGTTTTCACCGATCTCCCACCATCTACAGAGAGTGATCACCGATCTCCCACCGATCTCCCCCATCTACAGAGAGAGCGATCACCGATCTCCCACCATCTACAGAGGGCGATCACCGATCTCCCACCATCTACAGAGGGCGATCACCGATCTCCCACCATCTACAAGAGAGCGATCACCGATCTCCCACCATCTACAGAGAGCGATCACCGATCTCCCACCATCTACAGAGAGAGCGATCACCGATCTCCCACTATCTACAGAGAGAGCGATCACCGATCTCCCACCATCTACAGAG